>NC_138772.1:492356500-492434000 GCF_965119305.1 Pelophylax lessonae | reverse complement strand
GTGAGTGACCTCATCCATTGGCCTCCCCAGCTGACAGCTCAAAAGCCCTAATCAGGCAGATAGAGACTGATGGTGCCTAGGCAGAAGGAGCTCTGTCCTATCTGCAAAAGGTGCAAACATTTTTATATCCTTTCCAGGGACACTTTGCTGCTGAAGTAATGCCCTTAAGCTTCTCGCTCTCTTGGATGACAGCAGCACGCTAAATCATTTCATCAAACTCATTTAAATTAATTTATGTTACATTCTACTCTTCCGGACTGGTCCCTATTTAACAATAATACTTTCTAGCAAAAAATAGCCAAATTAGAATAAATAATAAATAAATAAACAACACACTGTAAAAAAAAAAAAAAATCACTTTTCAAACTTGTGTAAAAAATGTTCCAGGGACACCTCCCAATAAATCGGAAAACCTTGGCACCTATAAAAAACTGTAAAAAAACAAAAACACTTTTCAAACTCGTGTACAAAATGTTCCAGGGACACCAGTACCAGGGAAACCTCCTAATAAATCGGAAAACAGTGCGATCCAAAACATTCAAGCAACCGTAGGGATTTTTTTTAATCAAAGTGATAACATTTCCAGGGACAACACTTTGGAAGGCCGGGGCGGCTCCTGGGAACCCGAGGCGAGCTAGCCTCTGTACCTGTCCGCACACTTCCAAAAATGTTTACTCTAAACTGCCGAAGTCTAGTTATCCAAACTAGAAACACCGCTGATCCTCATCCCGTCACAACATATTTACTAAATACTGTTGGAAAATATTAGGATTATTGTATTCTTTTGGTTTATGATTTAAAAAAAATATTAAAAAATAAATAAAAAAAACAAAAACAAACACAAATATACAAAAAAGATATGAATGAATGATCTGAATGTAACAATCTTGAAAAGGAAAATTATTATTTTTTTTTTTAACAAGAAGTTCACCCATGCTTAAAATCAGAGACAACTACGACAACTGTGCCAGGAAAACAGCTAACAAGCACACAGCATATTCCACCACGATGTGCCTAAGGGCATTTGAATAGTTGAGTTGCAAGTCTGCTGGAGAACTTCACCCTAGCTGGTTGACAGTATATTACGCACACACACACACACACACACATATATATATATATATATATATATATATATACACAGTACAATACAGCATGGCACTCACGTTTGATTTGCCTGGGTTTGCTCTGTTTCCTTCGGGACATGCTGACTGTACTTGGTCCAGGTACCCCAGCGGACAGATCAATTGGTTTGTCTCATAGAAGAGGCGATCGATGTCTTGCGATTGAGAGTCAGATGATGTGATGCCCGGATGGAGAAGAAGAAGAAGAGGGGAGAAGAGCAAGTAGAGGGACTGGAGCAAGAGACGAGAGGGGACAAGCGAGAGGTGGGAGGGTGGCAGGGATGAGAGTGCAGAGAGAAAGAGAGAGTGCAGAGAGAGGAGGGAGTAAAGGGATGGAGAGCACAGAGAAGAGAGGGGACAGAGAGGTGGGAAGGGGAGGGGGGGTCCTCTCCTACAGTCCCAGGGAGGATGGTGATGCTGCTGCTGCTTGAAGCTTGAGCCCAGTCAATGCTCACATCCACTCTCCCTGACTGATTGCTGAATGGGGAGGAAATCAGAGGAGGAGCGAAAAGCCACTTTTCCAGTAGGAGGGGAAGCAGATAAGGAATGAGCAGGGAGGGAAAGCCCTTTACAAACTGTCATAAAAAGAATGTGTCAAGACAGTAGCCTCTAACGAGCACTGCATGTGGCTTCCAGGAGAAGCGCCCAATGTGTGTGTTCCTCCTGGAAGCCGAATGGAAACTTGAGCAGCAACATCCTTCCTCGTCCTCCCCATCACCTGAGCCGCTGATGCCGGAATGGGAAAAGTTTCAGCAATTTTCTCATTACAGAACATTGCGGCACATTTCCTCCTGCTGCTCGGTGACACAGATCTTATCGGGGGGCTTTCTCAGGCTGCGGCTTCATCCAGATAATGGTGTTCAGTCCACCTGCGGAAAAAAAAAAGGACCTGGAAAATGATGGGGACGTCTAGGTGGCATCGCTGTAACTGTTAAATCCAATCACTAAGCTTTAACCACTTCAGCCCCGGAAAGGTTTTACCCCCCTTAATGACCAGGCTATTTTTTGCGATTCGGCACTGCGTTACTTTAACGAAAAATTGCGCGGCCATGTGACGCCGTACCCAACTACAATCAATGTCTTTTTCTTCCCACAAATAGAGCTTTCTTTTGGTGGTATTTGATCGCCTCTGCGGTTTTTAGATTTTGCGCTATAAACAAAAAAATAGCAACAATTTTGAAAAAAAAAAACTCCATATTTTTTACTTTCTGCTATAAAACATTCCCAATATTTTTTTTTTTTTAAATTACATTTTTTTATCAGTTTAGGCCAATTTTTATTCTGCTACATATTTTTGTTAAAAAAAAAATCCCAAAAAGCGTATTTTTAATGGTTTGTGCAAAAGTTATAGCGTTTACAAACTACAGGATAGATTTTTGGACTTTTTATTTATTTATTTATTTTTATTAGTAA
Organism: Pelophylax lessonae; assembly: GCF_965119305.1. NCBI lineage: Eukaryota > Metazoa > Chordata > Amphibia > Anura > Ranidae > Pelophylax > Pelophylax lessonae. The sequence goes on along the minus strand of NC_138772.1, from coordinate 492,431,463 downwards.
TGGCGGCGATCAGCAATTTTTAGCGGGACTGCGACATTGCGGCGGACAGATCGGACCCCTAACTGACATTTTTGACACTTTTTGGGGACCAGTGACATTAATACAGTAATCAGTGCTAAATATTACGCACTGTTACTGTATAAATGACACTGGCAGGGAAGGGGTTAATACTGGGGGTGATCAAAGGGGTTAATGTGTACCTAAATATGCTTACTGACTGTGGGGGGGGGGGAAGTTCTGTGACAGGCACAGAGAGATCGGGGTTGCAGCTTAGCTGAAACTGCTGATCTCTCCCTGCCTGTCTGACAGAAGACTCGCCTGCTTTGTTTACATAAGCAGACGGGTCTTCTGTCAGTTTATCTAAAAATCGCGGGAGGGCAGCGACAATCACCGTCACTCCTCCCGCAGCGCGCCTCTCGCTGTGTCTAAACACAGTGGGAGCGTGGCTCCGGCGGCACGCGCACGTCACCGAGACCTAATGCACGAAATCATGTTGTACTAAGTGGTTTTGCGCAGCCAAAACGCCCTGCCACAGTAATACTACGGTGGGCGGTCGTCAAAAGGTTAACGTATCACCTTCAATATTTTTTTATTCTGCAGATTTAATTTAGGGCTCATTCACATCTATGAATGCACCTGTAAATGCATGGCAATACACATTACGTGCGTTGATATGTTGTGATTTGTTCACTTTGAATAGAACCCCCAGGGCTTGTTCACACATGTGGTTGAGGGGAAGTAAAACCCCACAGTTGAGCTTTTATCAGACCTCAACCTCTGCCCCTTAAGAGTCCACTCACATCAATGTGTTTTTTCATGCTTTTTTTGCAGGAAACGCATTGCATTATTTCTAACATGGGTTCCTATGGAACACGTTCACATCAATGAGCCTCTGTGTTTTTGAAAAGAGTCAGGGGCTTTTTTAAACGCAAAACTGTGCTTTTTTGGCTCAATATACTTCAATGGAAGAGCTGCAGAAAAGCAGGTAGTGCGTTTTTACAACAAATTTGCAAAAAAAAAAAAAGCATAGAAAAACGCAAAACGCTACAAAATCACAGTAAAAAAAAAACTGCAAAAAGCACTGCAGAAACGCTCAAAAGCAAACTGCATAGGTGTGAATCAAGCCTTAAACCCCACATTTGAGCCATGCTTTTATCACCCTGCAACCTCTGCCCCCTCTAGGCTCCATACACACCAATGTGTTTTTTCATGCTTTTTGCAGAAACGCAGGGCATTGTTTCTAACATGGGTTCCTATGGAACACGTTCACATCAATGCATTTTTGTGCCTCTGCATTTTCGAAAATGGTCAGGGACTTTTTTAAACGCAAAACGGTGCTTTGTTTGTATTTTTGGTTCAATAGACTTCAATGGGGGAGCTGCAGAAAAGTAGGTAGTGCATTTTTATTGCGTTTTACTGTAATTTTGCCACCTTTTGCGTTTTTTAATCTACCCAACAGCAAATTTGCCAAAAAAAGCATAAAAAACGCAAATCGCTGCAAAAATCGCAGTAACACCCCCCCCCCCAACCCCCCCCGCATAAAGCACTGCAGAAACGCTCAAGAGCAAACTTCATAGGTGTGAAACAAAGCTTAAACCCCACTGTTGAGCCATGCTTTTACCATCCTGCACCCTAAGTCGACTGACACGTCCCCTCAGTGTGAACCAAGCCTTAGACTCCATTCACACCAATGCGTTTTTTTTTTTCATGCTTTTTGCAGAAACGCAGAACATTATTTTTAACATTGGTTCACTTGACTTGGAGAAGCTGCAGAAAAGCATATGGTGCGTTCTGCATTTTTACCACGATTGTGTCGGGATTTTGAAGAGATTTGCGTTTTTTTATCTGCCCAACAACAAATTTGCAGAGATGTATAGTAATTAAGTAGAACTACTTCACTACTGTACTTAAGTACCGAAAGGCTGTATCTGTACTTTCCTAGAGTAGAATTTCTTTCTCCTACTTCCACTTTTACTTCACTACATTTTTTCGATGATTTCAATACTTCTACTCCGATATTTTTTTTTGTGCTGCATAGTTACTCGTTACTATTATAAAAATTACCACTGCCAGAACAGTAGATGGCAGGTTTCATGAAGCTCAAAACATGTGTATTATCAGCGCATACGAAAATAAATGCTACTGTATGTATAAATAAAAGCTGCATTTGAAATAATAAAAAAACAATATGATGTTCAAAATTTTGACTTCTTTCTTTAATAACTACATAACACAGTACTTGTACTTTTACTTTCAGTACTTGAGTAGCAATTTTTTTTTCAAAACTACTTGTACTTTTACTTTCAGTACTTGAGTAGCAAAATTTAAAAAAAAACTACTTGCAGTACTTAAGTACAAAAAATGTTGAATACTTTAGTACTTCTACTCAAGTCACTTTTTGATTGAGCACTTGCACTTCTACTAAAGTCCCTTTTTGATCGAGCACTTGTACTTTTACTCAAGTATGGGTTTCGAGTACTTTATACAACTCTGCAAATTTGTAAAAAAAAAAACCCCACAGATCGCAACCAAAATGCAGCAAAAACGCTGCAATATTGCAGTAAATTCACTGTAACAACCACATAAAGCACCGCAGAAAGCATTGCAGAAACGCTGAAAAGCAAACTGCATAGGTGTGAATGGAGCCTCAGGCTAGGTTCACACCATCGCATTTTCTAGTACGGCTTGCATTTTGCAGAAACGCAGTGTGAGCCATTGAACATGATTTATTATGAGTAACGTTCATATCTTTGCGGTTCCTGCGGGCACATTTTTTAGAAAGGGTCTTGGACTTCTTTCCCCGCAGCGTTTTGCATTTTTGGTCCAATAGACCTCAATGGGCCCACATTCAAAACGCAAGTGCTACCTGTGTCCTGCTTTTTGCCTGCGTTTTTGCCCGCATTTCTTTTTTTTTAATCAAACGGTTCTTTATTGAGCAAAAAAAAAGTGTAAATAACAGTAACAGGGTAATACAGTAATCCACAAGTAATTAGCCAGGCTATGACCAGAACAACAGGGCATGAATATCAGAAGGACATATTAGTTAGTACATATGCTTGAAATTATCTTGGACAAGTAACAGTGAAGTGGAACGACTACATGACCGTGTGCAGCGGGAAGACCAAGAACACTGTGAACAACCTAAGGTCCAGGGGATTATGTAGGGGGGAGGGACGGGGCACCAGGGCCAGCACATGTCTCCGGGGCTTGAATCCACCTGTCCCATATCTTAGTAAATTTCGTGGGACATCCTCGATGCGTATACAGAAGTTTCTTGTACGGAATAGTGGCATTAACTTCTCTCAGCCAGTCATGAAAAGTAGGAGGTCTATCTCGCATCCAACTTCTCGCAATCAGCTTTCGGGCAGAGAACAGGGTTTCATGTAGAAAAACAGTGGTAAACTTATTCATGCTGGTGTCAGGGAAAATTCCCAATAGACACGGTTTGGGGAACAGTGAGAGGGGAGAGCCCATGGTGTCATGAAGGAATTTGACTATCTGTGCCCAGTATCCCTGAACCTCCGGGCAGCTCCAAATCAAATGGTAAAAAGTTCCCCGCTTCCGTTTACACATAGGGCAGGTATTCGAGGTGTCCCGTCTGTATTTGGCCGTCAGAATGGGGGTAAAGTACGCACGGTGAAGAATATATATCTGCGTGAGGCGGTCGGACAATTTAGGGGAAGCCAATTTGCAAGTATCAAGGGCGTCGCTCCACTCGTCATCTTCCAGGTCTCCCACATCCTCCTCCCACCTAGCCTTAGGGACATAAGCCAGAACTGTGGACGCCGGCTCGTGCAACATAGTATATAAAATTGAAATGAGGTGACTAGGATCCGAGCAGCTAACAACCTCCAGCACAGGAACTGGAGGAAGTTCGGGCAGAGGCTGAGGGAATTGCGCTTGGAAAGCGTGTCTCAGTTGGAGGTACCGATAACGCATATGAGGGGGAAGATGGAACCTGTTGGAGAGGGACTCAAAGCTCCTAATAGTGCCATTCGTGAGGAGGTGAGATAAGAAAATGACACCGTATCGGACCCATACATGCACATCCGGCACAGTCTGGAACTCAGGGAGGGAGGCATTATACCACAAAGGGGTATATTCGTGCAGGTCCGGGAGGGCCAGCTTGCTCGAGACCACGTCCCACAGCCTCCGATAGTGATAGAACATTGAAGTCCTGCTGTCCCTGTTTTCCGCTCCCCGTATACCCGCGACAATGACAGACAGTGGATCTGTGAGTGCATGGGTCCGAGACGGCGCAAGGAGCGCTAGAAATCTATCCCTATCAGAGGAATTAAAATGGAAAAAATGAGACAACTGCGCCGCAATATAATATAAATTAAAATCTGGGAGAGCCATTCCCCCAAGAGTGGTAGCGTTCTTCAGCTTCCACCAGGACAGCTTGTGCCTGGAAGATCCCCAGACAAACGGTTTAAGAAGAGATTCCAGTTGAAGAAAGTATCGGAGTGGAAGATACATCGGGGAATGCCACAGGATGTAGAGCAGCTTTGGAAGCACCACCATTTTTATGAGATTGATGCGTCCCATAACCTCCAATGGCAATCGAGCCCAAGTTTGAGTCCCCGTTTTGACCATGGTAAGGAGAGGTAGCAAGTTGTCCGAGACATAATCAGACCCTCTCTTCGTGACGTGAATTCCCAAATATTTGATGCGGTCCACCCTACACAAGGGGAACTCCAGGCTATGGGGGACCGACGAAATGTCGTCGATGGGCAGGATTTGGGACTTATCCCAGTTGGTCTTTAAGCCCGAGAATTGGCCATATCGGCCAATCAGGGACAGCGCTGTATGGAGAGAGGCCTCTGGGTCCGCAAGAAACAGCAGTGTGTCGTCTGCGTACATGCTAATTCTTTCCTCCAGGGGTCCTACGTAGGCCACCTATATCCGGGTGGGTCCTGATAGCAATGGCCAGCGGTTCCGCAACTAGAGCGTATAACAATGGGGATAACGGGCAACCCTATCGCGTCCCTCTACTAAGGGGGAAGGGATCAGACGTCCAGCTGTTGGCCAACACTCTGGCCACCGGGGCCTGTACAGTACCTGCACCCAGCGGACAAAATGCGGGCCAAAGCCAAACCCCTCTAGGCATCTCCAAAGAAACCTCCACTCGACAGAATCGAAAGCTTTGGCGGTGTCAAGGGACACCACCACTCTAGCTCCCACATTATCGTGCGTGGCCTGTAAATTCATAAATAGTCTTCGCAAATTAAAGGAAGTATTCCTGCCGGGCATAAAGCCCGACTGGTCAGTGTGGATCAGAGAAAGGATAACCTTGTTAACCCGGATGGATAAGAGTTTGGCCAAAATTTTCACGTCCACCTGGAGAAGGGATATGGGTCTATAGGACTCTGGACGCTGCAGATCCTTACCAGGTTTAGGTATTAGAACCACCAGAGCCTCTCTCATGGATGGGGGCAGAGTAGAGGTCTCAAATATATCAGTAAATAGCGCCAGCAAGCGGGGAGCCAAGTCTTCAGCGTATGCTGCATAGAATTCTATTGGGAGGCCGTCTAGACCGGGCGATTTGGCTCTCGAGAATTGCGAAATGGCCACCACGATCTCCTCCACCGTAAGCGGGGCCTCCAAAGACTCTACCTGCTCGGCCGACAATTGGGGGAGCTCTATAGAGGCCAAAAAGGCATCCATTCGAGAATCATCCCCCGGGGCCACAGAAGTGTAAAGATCCTGAAAAAACTCCCCAAACAAATCTGCCACCTGCTTGGGGTCAGCGGTCAGGGAACCCTGCGGCGAGCGCAATTTAATCACCACCGGGGGTCTATCCTCGCAATGCACCAGATAAGCCAAGAGCTTACCCGCACGCTCCCCATGCTCAAACAGTTTCTGCTTCTGGAAAAACAACTTCCTACGTGCCCTTTCGTATTCCAACTGTGCTACCACTCTAGTTACCAGCTTAAGCTGCGCAGCTCCCTCCGGCGTCGGGGCCGCTTGGAAGGCCTGCTCCGCCGTAGCCAGATTGCGCAGGGCGCCATTTTAACTCTCCAAAGATGCAGCCTTGATCTTATTGATTGCCTGCGTTAAATGGGACCTGACATGTAGCTTAAACGTCTCCCAGACCACTGACGGGGAGGCAGAATGTTCATTCTCTGCAAAAAACTGTCTCCAGACCGATGACACATCCGCCTCTTCAGGTAGAAGCCCAAGCCAATGTGGGTTGAGCCTCCACGCCGGGGGGGGACGGTCACGGCCAAAACTAATTTTCACCCAGTAGGGACAGTGATCCGACACACCACGAGCCGCAAATCCTGCGTCCAACAGGCGTGGGAGAAGGGAAGGGGAGACCAGGATAAAATCTATGCGAGACATGGATTGACGAGCAGAGGAGTAACAGGAGTAGGCCAGTTTGTCAGGGTATTTAGCTCTCCAGGTGTCAAATAAATTAAATTCCGTCAACAGTCTAGCAAATCTAGTCGAGGTGGGCAAGGGAGATTACGGGGGCACCGTATGGAGTCTGTCCAAACTGGGATTCAGGGTATTATTAAGATCCCCTAACCAGAGCACAGGTATGTGGGGATTTGACATCATAAAATCCAGGCCCTCCATAAGGATAGTGGATGAAAATGGGGGGGGCACATAATACGCCATCAGCAGAAAGGGTTCCCTGTATAGCATCACAGAAAGAAATACAAATCTACCCTGAGGATCCACTAGGGACCCCCGGAGCTCAAAATGAACAGTCTTGGCCACGAGAATAGCCACACCCCGTGAATGGGAAGTGTACATGGAATGGAACGTCCAGCCGAGCCACGGGCGACGGAGGGCCATCTGAAGTCTGCCCTCCAGGTGGGTCTCCACCAACACCACTACGTCAGCACGCTGGCTTTTAAGGAAGGCAAACACTGCCGAGCGTTTAATCCTGTCGCCCAGGCCCCGGACGTTCCATGTCAGAAATTTAAGTTGGGCCATAAAATGGCAGTAGCAGCCAGCTGTTCAGGAGCCCCGGGAGCCCCGCTGGACTCGCAATAATAAAAGTCACAATGCGTCTCAAGGGAGTAGCCTCGGTCAGGCACAGAGATAGTCGTTCCATTAGTACTGTGAATAGCCGTAGAAAACTGAACATGGTAAGCAATATACATTCCCCCAGATACTGATCAGTTATGAACAATAAAGAAAACAGTTCCCCCCACCCCGCCCTGCACCAACCCAAACACGTGCGGGCATTCAAATCCCATACCCAACCACAACAGAATCCGGACCTGTAAAACTTGGGAAAATAAGGACCACAAAAAAAAAACCCCGCACAAAAATGAGGGGAAAAACAGGTCCAGTGTCTGGCCCAGGGAAACAACAGCCTGAGCATATGCCCCCACCGTCCACACAGACAGTGGAGGAGTGGTTGGTGCGCGGCTCTGCCTGACACAGAGCCCTTGGGCGAAACTTCGCTGGGTAGCAAATGCACAATTGTAGGAAAGCTAGAAAATTAAATAAGGAGTACCAGAGAAAAGAGAAAAAAAAATAAGGGGAGAGGAAGAAAAAAAGATGAGGAGAAAAGAAAACCAGAAACAGTGAAAAGGAGTAAAAAAAACAACAAACACTAAGGGGAAGGGGAAAGGGGAAAGAACAAGGGCAGAAAAAAGGGGAGAGGAGAGAGGTTGGTAAGAGAGAAAAAGAAGCGAAGAGGACTAGGGCCCGCCGGCCAAAGAACCCCACGGGCAACAGCAATCAATGACACATATGGATCCATAGAAGGAGATAGAGGAGAAGGTAGACACAAATGATATGCACCGAGGCTGAGAAAAGAGGGGAGAAATAGACACAGAGCAGCAGATTCAAACAATGCAGGAACATCAATGCACATTGGAGAACTGTATGGTCCTCCTCCAGACCAGGGGATGGATCGTGGACTGGGCAGGATGAAAGTAAGAGAGTTTAAGGCAGCACAGGAACAGTCATAGTCACCATCCAACCAGGGGAACAGGATGCACACCCCTAAAAGGGAAGAGCTGCCAAGTGAGTGAAATTGCCAACAATCCGGTCACCAACGGGAAATAGGAAAAGAGGCAGAGGGGGCAATTCAGCTCCGAGTGTCCAGGCGTTCCAGCCACGCTATGGCAGCCTCAGGGTCGTCGAAAAAATGAACTCTGTCACCCCCCTCCACTTGTAGACGAGCCGGGAACAACATAGCATATTTTATGTTCTTGACACGTAGTCTACGTTTGGCCTCAAGGAAGGTCTTGCGTTTCTTCTGCACTTCGGCCGAGAAGTCGGGGAATATCGCAATCCGACCATTTCCGAAAGGGATATTACCCTTTTCCCTGTTAAGTCGCAGTATGGTGTCTCTGTCTCTATAGTTCAACATCTTGGCAATAAAGGTGCGGGGGGGGGGGGGCGCCCCCTGCGGAGGGGGCTTCCCCGATAAACGGTGGGCCCTTTCCACTGTAAATGTGGGGGAGAAGGCCTCACACCCATATGTATCGGTCAGGAGCCTTTCCAGGAAATCCGCCGGGTCTCTGCCCTCTGCCCCCTCCGGGAGACCTATCAGCCTGATATTACACCGTCTCAGTCTATTCTCCATGTCGTCTTGTTTGAGTAATAGCTGGCTCACCTGAAGCTGAAGCCGCTCGGAGACATGCTGCAGGGGGGGCAGGGAATCTTCCACTCCGCTGATCCGGTGTTCAGCCTCGTCGACCCGGTCTCGCAGCTTCTGTTGGTCCTGGCGGATCAGGGAGATGTCAACTTTAATCTCCTCGATTTTGGCCGTTAGGGAGGGCTGGCAGAGCGAGATCGCATCCAGGACACGGACTGTGTCCGCAGCCGCCACGCTACCTCCCGCTCCCGCCTCGGCCCCATCTTGGGAAGAGCCCTCCTTCTCCTGGCAGGGAAATTTGTCAAGTTTAGCCACGGTGTCCGTGGGTTTTTTCGGCGACGACATGGTGCCTAAGTGCTGGGGCACAAGGAGGATGCCGTGGAGCCAGAAGAGACACCCGGTATGCAGGATAAACGGGGTAAAGGATGATCGGCCGGCGGAGCTCTAGTCACTAGCGTCCTACTTCATGCCGCTCCAGGCCACGCCCCCTTTGCCCGCATTTCTGCTGTGTTTTGCGGCCTGAAGTTTTGACCATTCTTCACTGAAAACACCTCCCACTGAAAACAGACTTCCCATGCTGCCCTGCAAAATGATTGTATTGGCCAACACAAAAATGCAAAATGCATCAAAAACACACTTACAAAAACACAAAACGCATATGCAAAACAGACCAACTGCAAAGGGGTAAAGTTGCAGAGGCAGCGGCCGGAGGTGTACACAAGAGTTGCGGCAGGAATTATACCCACTGGTGTGACCTATTGAAGTGGATCCCCGCAAGTGCCCCCCCCCCCCCCAACCATGTGCAATGCATCCAGTTGCGCTGTGTAAATCTGACATTTATCGATACAACGCCTCCTCGCTGCCAATCAAATGCTATCTGAAGAGCGATCTGAACACGCAGATTGCTCTTCAAAGGGTAAAGCATGTGTGAACGAGCCCTAAGGCACTGCAAAGCACCATAGTGCATTGCAACAAAAATGAAGGGACATATCTGTTTTTCAGGATGTTTTGGTGTGTAGAAGACCCACTGATTTCAATAGGCAGCCTTCAAGTGAATTTAAACCCAAAAACAAAAATGGAATATAGTGCAGCTTACCAATTCTATGTGATGGCTGCATTTTTTTTTAGGCTTTTTTCATCTGTGGTCCTGCCAGTATGGGCCGTTTCACACTGGTGCACTTTAAAACTTGGTATGCATTTTGCATTTTAATGCATATTCAATGGTTTTTTGGTGCTTCTTCTGGATTCCTGTCTTCCTCTGGTGCATTTATGTATGCGTTTTTGATGCGTTTCCAATAGAAGTCAATGAGAGGTGTGTTTTTGGTGCAATTTTGACAGGGCACAGGACTTTTGAATAGGCAGTGTAGCAATCTGAACAGTAAGGATAGGTTCACATTTATGCTTTTGCAGTTGATGCAGTTTTTTAGTACATGCTGCATTTTTAAACACGCGATTGTGAGACATTTTTGCATGCGGTTTCCATGCAGGTTTTTCTTTTTCCTTAATAAATTGTGAATAGCTGGTTTTTAAGGAGCGGATGACCGCCTTAACAAGCGATGAGTCAGCAGCTGTCTGGCTTGTTCCCCTCTTTTTACTGCTGCATGGCGGTTGTGTTCAGGATCACATATATATATATACAGGTAGTGGGGGCAAATGCGCGCTGCCAGCGGCTTGCTCCCACTGTGATAATGCAATTCGCAAATAATTTTAGGCCTGAAGATTACATAAACACCCCAAAACATTATATATTTTCTGAAAGCAGACACCCTAGAGAATAAAATAGTGGTATGTCACAGGATATTACAGCAAAGGTCTAGAAAACACAAAATTTCAGTAAAAAACACACTAAAGTTAATTTTCGGGCACACAAACGCAGTAAATTACCCGTTAACCTTAAATTCACGTGCGCCCGTGAAATGGCGGCAAACTTTAGTACCCTATATTTTCTATTGGCAGCATTTTAAAAGCACCCTATAGGTCATTAGTTTAGTGTTACGGAGAAGGTCTGGTGCTGGAAATATTGCTCTCATTTTGACGTGCACGGCAATATTTAACATGTGTATCACAGTTTGCATTTTCATGCGCAGGTGCCCCCGACAAGTGCATTTACGTTTGTACGCGCATAAATGTGGGGGTGGGAGGACCTCAGAAAATTTAGGGGCAGGGAGTTATGTGCTTGGGTAAAACTTTATTTTTTTACAATTTAAACTTTTTTTTTTTTTTTTACTTTTTGTTTTTCATCATATCGGGGACACAAAGTTCCCTATGTGGTTATTTTGTGACAGGTACTTTTTAATGAGACACCCAGGGTTTAAAAGACCCTGGATGTCTCCACTGTACTCCACTGAATGTAATGCAATGCATATCACATTGCATTACATTCTTTCCCAGCGGGTATGCTGGCTGGGGACACCGAGAGGTGGACCCAGAAGTGACATCAAGCATGTCGCTTTTCGGGTCAGCAAGTAAAATGAGAGGAGAGCGGACATGTGTTTGCTCTGCTCCCCCCGCTTTACCCGGCGGCACCCACTATGTCAGTTCCAGGCCTGCAGATCTGCAAACAGAGCTCAGGATACATGGCAGGGGCGCATCGTTACCAGGGGTGTGTGGAAGCCATTGGGCTTCCATCTGATAGACAGGAGTCTGCTTGTCTGATTTACACACAATCCCACTGGCTGGCCACCAGGAATATGTGTAACCCCCCCCCCCCGTGTCATGTCCACCTGGCAATGAAAGGGTTAGTACACCACACAAATGAAAATGGACCCTAAGATAATACCTAGTGGACGTTTAGACACTTCTGGTTTGGATAGGGAGACAAAACACACTGTCCCTGACTCCAAATTGTGCTTCTGTGTTTTAGCTAGTGATAAAGGAAACTAAGAGTTTTCATCTCCCTGAAAATCAAGAGAGTTTGGCAAGATTTTACTATTTTGGCAAAAATGCATTGGAGTCAGTGGGGAAGGTAAAATGAAAGAGATTGTAAAGAAAAAATTTGTATATAAAAAGATAAAATAACAATATGTCACACTTACCTCCTGGTTTTGGACAGAGCAGCCCAGATCCTTCTCTTCTCGGGTCCTCCCGACATCGCTCTTGGCCCCTCCCCCTTGCTGAGTGCCTCCATAGCAAATTGCTTGCTGTGGGGGCACTCGCGTGTGCTCGCTCCCAAGACGGCTCTCTGCGTCCATGCGACACAGAGGGGTTGATTTACTAAAGGCAAATAGTAGAGATGTGCGAATGGTTTGGCCTGAGCATGAGTTCCAGCCAAACATTGGCTGTTCGCCTGTTCGACGAACGCCCCGAATTTTCGGGGCGTTCAAGCATTTGTTCGGCCCACCAAATGACCACAATGCACTGCGCTGCCACACAGTACATTGGAAGCCTTTGATTGGCTGAAGCAATGAAAGCTTTGCCCAGTCAGATACTGTCATGATAATTTCATCCAATCATGGCTGATTGCTCTTAGTCCCACCCCACACTATAAAACTATTCTTTTCAGTTTTAGTTTAGTGTGACTGTAGTGATAATTTAGTGTGAGTGTAGTGACCATTAATTTTTACTTTAGTGCCAGTTTATTTTGTCAGAGCAGGTTTACTGAAGAATATTTCAGTGAATTAGTGCATGCTTAACGCAGTATATTTCAGTGCGTTATTGCAAGTCTAACAGAGTATATTTCAGTGCGTTAGTGCACGTTTAACACAGTATATTTCAGCACGCTAGTGCGCATTTAACGCAGTATATTTCAGTGCATTAGTGCACGTTTAACGCAGTACATTTTAGTGTGTTACTGCACGTTTAATGCAGTACATTTCAGTGTGTTACTGCACGTTTAATGCAGTATATTTCAGTGCGTTAGTGCACTTTTAACACAGTATATTTCAGTGCGTTACTGCACGTTTATCGCAGTATATTTCAGGGCATATAAGGGAGGCAATTCTGTTCTTCCTCATTCCTCACATCAGTCTACCCCCGCTATACCTCATGACCTCTCAGCAGCCTCCACTGACAGGGATGATGGTATAGCGAACGGTGTCCCAGGTCCTTACAGCACATCTGCCAAAAGCACACCACCAGCTGTAGACTATAGCAGGCAAATTTCTCTGCCCCATCTGCTACAGTGTAAAACAAAAGTACAGTCACTGCCACCTACATGCCCAGCATCTAAATTCAAGCTTGTCAAAGCTGCTGGCGTTTCGTCCGGTGGATTTTGCCTCCATCCGTAAATTTGCAGAATGTGCTGTACCACAAAGGCAGGTTCCCTGTCACTATTTCTTTTCACGTAAGGCCATTCCAGCTCTGTGCCATCACGTGGAAGGCAATGTTGTGGCATCGTTGGGCAAAGCAGTCAGCCGCAATGTCCACGTTATTGCTGGCTTGTGGTCCAGCAAGGTCAGGGACAATATATTTTGTTCAGAGTACACTGGGTAACTCTGATTGCAAATTGGAAGGATGCAGGATGGGTCTCAATGCTGCAGCTTATTGTGCCACCACGTCTCCATACAGCTAGTGGTGATGATGGGAGATTTGTCAGCTCCACCCCCTCCTCCTCCTCCATTCTCTCCTCTGCTGAATTGTTCTATGAACCACAAGTACCCCCTAAGTGTTCAAGGGGCTATTCAATGAGTCAGGCTAAAAGGTTCCATACAGTGCTTCAGCTGGTGTGTCTAGGGGACAGGAGCCACACTGGAGCAGAGAATCTTGCAGCTCTGCAGGGGCAGGCCCAGAGGGGGTTCACACCATGCCAGCTGGAGCCAGGAATGGTGGTGTGCGATAATGGCACAAACCTCCTGTCCACCCTAAGACAGGGAAAGTTGACACGTGCTATGCCTGGCACATGTACTCAATTTGGTGGTGCAGCTTTTCTTAAATAGGTACCCAGGGTTGCTAAAGCAGGCCAGAAGAGTCTGTAGCCATTTCAAGCGGTCATACAAAGCTAGTGCTCGGTTGGCTGAAAATCAGCGGGAACTCCACCTGACCTTAAACCACCTGATTTGTGACATGCCAAGCAGGTGGAACTCGACTTTGGCAATGCTGCAGAAGCTACACCTGCAGCAGAGGGCCGTCAACGACTATCTGTGTGAGTGTGGCACAATGGCAGGCTCAGGCGGGTTCTATTCCTGCTGGAGCAGACTCTGCATGGCATTATGGACAGGGAACTTGAGGCAGAGCAGCGGGAGTACTTAGATAGAGGACTTTCTTTCCTGTCAAGGCCCGCTTTTTGCAGACACCATTCTTGCCATGCCGCAGAACACACAAGAGGACGGAGGAGGGGGAGGAGGAGGACTCTGGCAGTTTCTGTGGCAAGACATACGTTAACCCTTAACATATGATTTTCCATTCCCAGAACCCTTGGAAGTAGTACGTGGCTGGCAGGAGGCAGTTCCAGATACTGTTATGCTCAGTGACCCAGAGGAGTCTGCTTCTCATGCCTTTGCAAACTTGTGATGCATGAGCTCCTTCATGCTTCAAAGCCTACGAAAAGACCCAAGAATACATGGCATCAAGGAGAAGGATCAGTATTGGTTGGCAACCCTCCTTGACCACCGTTACAAAGGGGAAAGTCTGAGAACTTATCTCATCACCTTCACATTAAAGTGTTACTAAACTCACAACAGTAAAATCTGTCTGTAGATGCAGAATAGCATGCTTGGTATACTGTGGAACTTAAGTGATTACTCCTCTGCATTGTGTAAAAAGGTTCTTTGACCCTGTATGCACAGATCATCCCCCTCCTGCAATGTCATTCTGGACAAGTCCAGATAAGGCACTGTCAGAGTAGTCCAGCTGCACATGCTCAGTTTGATCTCTATTGCTGGAAAGAACATTTCCTGTTTGAGCTGAGTTGGTCAGGTCACATGGTATTGACATCACACATGTGGGCATGTATACAGATCCTAAATGACGGCCCAGTCCCTTCCTCCTCCTCCCAGCCCAGTAATTAAAAAAGAACACAGTGGGTGGGATGTCACATCTTGATTCATGGATGATCCCCCTCTCATAAAAGGATGAGGACACAGGCTGTAGTGGATTTCAAAGGCAGTGATTCCATAAACGAGATAACACCACTGTACTTGTTTTTGCCATGTTCTATTTTGACCTCTCAACAGCATCAGTTACAGCCTACAGATAATGTGCATAATGAGGTAATGGATATTTCTAAACTTTAAAAATAAATGTATTTACACATTTCTAAATTCGTAAATAATACAGATCATGCCATATTTGTGATCCTTCTTTCTCTCTTTCTGTGCCTTTCTTCTTTCTCTCTCTCTCTCTCTCTCTCTCTCTCCCCCCTGTCATCCTCATCCCACCTTGCACCACACTGCCACCTTGCTAACACACTACCCCCTATCACCTTCATACTCCTTCCACCTGGCGCCCCACTGCAACCTTCCTAATACACCACCCCCTGTCATCCTCATCCCACCTGGCACCCCACTGCAACCTTCCTAACACACTATCCCCCTGTCATCCTCATCTTCATCACACCTGGCACCCCACTGCCGCCTTGCTAACACACTACCCCCTATCACCCTCATACTCCTCCCACCTGGCACCCCACTGCAACCTTCCTAATACACCACCCCCTTTCATCCTCATCCCACCTGGCACCCCACTGCAACCTTCCTAACACACTATCCCCCTGTCATCCTCATCTTCATCACACCTGGCACCCCACTGCCACCTTGCTAACATTTCACCTCCTGTCATCCTCATCCTCATCTTCATCACACTTGGCACCCCACTGCAATTGTGCTAACTCCCTACCCCCTGTCATCCATTTATCCTAATGTTCATCTAACCTTGCTAACAACCTACCCCCTGTCATCTTCATCACACCTGGCACCCCACTGAAACCTTGCTAACACCCCACCCCCTGCCATCCTCATCCTCATCTTATTCACACCTGGCACCCCATTGCAACCTTGTTAACAACCTACACTCTGTCATTCTCATCTTCAGCACACATGGCACCCCACTGCAAGCTTCCTAATACACTACCCCCTGTCATCCTCATCTTCATCATGCCTGGCACCCCACTGAAACCTTGATGAAAGCCTACACCCTGTCATCCTCATCTTCATCACACCTGGCACCCCACTGCAACCTTCTTAACACAGTACCCCCTGTCAGCCTCATCCTCATCACACCTGGAACCCCACTACTGCCTTGCTAACACACTATCCCCTGTCATCCTCATCCTCCACCCACCTGTCACCCCACTGCAACCTTCGTAACACAGTACCCTCTGTCAGCCTCATCCTTATCACACCTCGCATCTCACTGCCGCCTTGTTAAAACACTACCCCCTGTCATCTTCATCACACCCGGCACCCTACTGTAGCCTTACTAACAACCTGCCCTTGTCATCCTCATCCTCTTCTTCATTACACCTGGCACTCCACTTCCTAACACAATACCTCCTTTCATCCTCATGGACCTTCACACCTGGCACCCCAGTGCAACCTTGCTAACAACCTATCCCCTGTCATCCTCATCACACCTAGCACCCTACTGCAACCTTGCTAACACCCTACCCCCTGTAATCCTCATCCCCCCTACAACCCACTGCCAGCTTCCAAACACCTGCATTGACAATGCAGCTTAATCCAATGTTGAGAGGAAAAGGGTCTCTTCCCCACAAATGTGTTGTGGTGGGTAACATGGTCTATGGGCATATTAAAATATGGAATACTATGTTACCAATAAAGATGCCATGCCAGGTGAATGATTGTGTGTTACTAAACCCATGACAGTAAAATCAGTCTGTATATGCAGTAAAGCATGCTTGTTATACCCCTTTGGCTCCATGTACATGGGACGTTAGAAAAAACGTGCTGCAAAGCCAGTTCTGACGCCGGGAAAAAGCAGCTGTCAAACCTGCTTTCAGTAGCTTTTTCCATTGGCGTTATTGCACGTTTGGCCATGTTGCTTTTAGCAGCGGTTTTTCTGCCTCCATTCAAAATCAATGGTTCCCTATGGGAGCCTATTGATTTGAATGGAAGTCGCACCGCAAGTCGGATCAGGATGATCCAACTTGCGGCGCGACTTGCGCTGCGAGAATTTTAAGGGGGAACTCCACGCCAAAAATGGGAAAAAAACGGCGTGGGGGTCCCCCCCAGGTTCCAAACCAGGCCCTTCGGGTCCGGTATGGAATTTGAGGGTAGCCCCACGCCGAAAAAGCGGCATGGGGTCCCCCCCCAAAATCCATACCAGACCCTTATCCGAGCATGCAGCCCGGTAGGGCAGGAAGGGGGAGGGGACGAGCGAGCGGCCCCACCCCCCCTGGACCATACCAGGCCACATGCCCTCAACATGGGGGGGTGTTGGTGCTTTGGGGCAGGGGGAGCTCTGCACCCACCACCTCAAAGCACCTTGCCCCCATGTTGATGAGGACAAGGGCCTCATCCCCACAACCCTGGCCGGTGGTTGTGGGGGTCTGCGGGCAGGGGGCTCATCAGAATATGGAGCCCCCTTTAACAAGGGGGCCCCCCAGATCCCGGACCCCCACCCTATGTGAATGGGTATGGGGTACACTGTACCCCTACCCATTCACCCCATAAAAGGCAGTGTATGGAAATAACGACAGGAGACGTTTTGGAAAGTTTATTAAAAATCTTCATCTGGTCTTCTCTGCTCTGGTCTTCTCCCTCTCTGGTCTTCTGCTCTTTTGCCCTCGGCTTTTCTCTTCTTCTTCTTCCTCCGGTCCTCCTCCGATGATGTCTCCGGTGATTATGCCGGTCTCCAGTCTCTGCAGCTTGTTATATAGTCATTGTGGGCGTGGCCCCCGGTGACGTCATCGAGAGGCCACGCCCCATCATGTCACAGATGACGTCATCTGGGGCCACGCCCACAATGGCTATATAACAAGCTGCAGAGACCGGCATAATCACCGGAGACATCATCGGAGGAGGACTGGAGGAAGAAGAAGAAGAAGAGCCGAGGGCAAAAGAGCAGAAGAGCGGACAGCAAAAGAGCAGAAGACCGGAGAGGAGAAGACCGGAGTGGAGAAGACCAGATGAAGATTTTTAATAAACTTTCCAAAGCGTCTCCTGTCGTTATTTACACACACTGCCTTTTATGGGGTGAATGGGTAGGGGTACAGTGTACCCCATACCCATTCACATAGAGAGGGGGTCCGGGATCTTGGGGGCCCCCTTGTTAAAGGGGGGCTTCCAGATTCTGATGAGCCCCCTGCCCGCAGACCCCCACAACCACCGGCCAGGGTTGTGGGGATGAGGCCCTTGTCCTCATCAACATGGGGGCAAGGTGCTTTGAGGTGGGGGGTGCAGAGCTCCCTCTGCCCCAAAGCACCAACACCCCCCCAAGTTGAGGGCATGTGGCCTGGTATGGTCCAGTGGGGGTGGGGCCGCTCACGTGTCCCCTCCCCCTTCCTGCCCTACCGGGCTGCATGCTCGGATAAGGGTCTGGTATGGATTTTGGGGGGGACCCCATGCCGTTTTTTCAGCGTGGGGCTACCCTGAAATTCCATACTGGACCTGAAGGGCCTGGTTTGGAACCTGGGGGGGACCCCCATGCCGTTTTTTTCCCATTTTTGGCGTGGAGTTCCCCCTTAAGATTCTCACAGCGCAAGTCATGCCGCAAGTTGGATCATCCTGATCCGACTTGCGGTGCGACTTCCATTCAAATCAATAGGCTCCCATAGGGAACCATTGATTTTGAAAGGAGGCAGAAAAAACGTATAACGTGGCTGAACGTATGTTCATCACGTTCAGTCACGTTTGGTCATGTTCAGCCACGTTTCTGCGTTTCAAACACCGGGAAACACACGTTCGAACGCAAATAATTGCGTTCCAAAAAACGTCCCTGAACTCAACTGCCTGCAAATGAATGTAAGTGACCCTGTGTACATGGACAGATAAGATAACATGTAGATGGGTTCAGGGGCTTCTAAAAAAAATGCCCAACTGCTACTAAACGGCCATTTACAACGTCCCGTGTACATAGAGCCTTAGTGTGGAACCTAAGGAGTTAACCCTCTGCATTGTGTAAAAAGGCTGTTCCATCCTGTCTTCTCTGATCATCTCCTTCTTCCACAGACTCCAAAAAATAACCTAATATTTACAGTCCATGGAGTCAGGCTGCACAGTTTGGTGTGTAATGCTAGAGAGTTTTTTTTTTTCCTGGGAGGGTGCATGTGACCAGCACAGGGCCAATCAGCCCTTTCCAGACCTGTCCAGACAGAGGGGTCTTGAAGCCTGATGAGACAATCGTGGGAGAAATGAAAACTCCTCCTAAAATCTGTCAGCACACACTGATACAAGTCACAAGTTTGCTCTAGCTGTTATATACAGCTGATGAAAAAAAGGTATTTATTAGTTTATATTTACTAAAATAATTGCATTTACATGTTCTGTGTACCGTGGGAGACCAGATATAGTGAGTGCAGGTTCTGGATTTTTAAGCACTTTAAAGAGGAGTTTATGTAATGCCTTTCCCGGCTCTGGTAGGTTACAGTCTCATGGAAAACATAGTTTTAGGCCTCTGTTGGTCAAGAGAGGAGTGTTGGAAAAGGGGGCCACCTAAGTGATGCATATCACAATTTTTTTAGCCCAGGGCTATCAGCTTCCCTATCTCATTGGCAGCGTCTGCATCATATGGTGGACAATTATCTAGGAGTGAAAACAGAGATGGAGAGCTTTCTATTCTATCTGGGTCATGAGAATAGACCACTGGCCAGAACTTGCCCAGTATGCAATTGAGCTGCTAGGCTGCCCTGCATCCAGCTTGCTTTCAAAACAGACATTCAGTGCTACGGAAGGTTTTGTTACCGATAATAGAGCACGCCTGTCCACAGACTTCGTAGACCGAATGACATTTATCAAAGTGAATCAGTCCTTGATTAGCAGCAGCTGTCAAGCCCCTGATGAAGATGTTGCTGATTAGGTGTTTTAGGGATGTGGAATCTCTGCAAGACTTCTAGGCTGCCTAACTTTATGGGTGTTGATTTTATCTGGAAAAAAGTGTTTGCTGTAGGTTTATTGGGTACAATTAACACCCAAAGACCATTTTTTTCCGCTCCAGTTTGACAGGTGCATATCATTTCAATTTTTGACAGCAAGGCCAATTCTTGCTTTCATCAAGAGTACTTTTATAGAGTTAGGATGTTAAGGCGTCACAGACACCCAAAGCCTAACTTTTCAGCACCTGTTACTTCTATTCAAAGTTTGCGAAAGAGACACCAGAATGTATCCAGAAAACCTCTAATCTTGTTCCCAGTGCACTACGTTGTGACCTCATCATACAGACTGGCTTCCCAAATGTTTTTTTCCAAAATAAAGAAAGCTTGCAGTGAAAATATAATTTTTTGGGCTTTATAAATGTCATGATTGCTGCAGTAGGCTCTATACACAGTACAGATGTACCACTTTACAGGTAGAATAAGGGTACCCCCAAACACTATATTAAAAGGAATTTTTCATTTTTATTGTTATCTCTCATTTTGATGCTTTCACTTTAAGCAACACTAAATCACCCCTCATTTAAAAATTATGTTTTTTAAAAACTTTTTTCCCTTGATACATATCACCCAGGTCAGTACCCCCGAATGACCATTGTATGCCCAATTATTTGCATATAAACCTTCAAAATGGGTACTTTTGATTTTTCCAGTTGGGGAACCATAGATTTTAATAGGGTTCCTTTCTTCGATTACGAACGTTCCATCCCTAACAAATAGACTGTGCCCTTAGCAAAGTGCAGTTGCACTCTGTACGTGCTACTGCTCCAGAGCTTGTTAAATGAGCAGAAGCTCTGCTAACTTCCATTATCCAATTATGTGCAAGCAAAAAAGCATTTTTTTTTCAAATGTCCTTGCACTTGAGTGGGTATTCTTTGCAAATTGTAGCTTTGCCTCATTTACTAAGCTCTGGAATGACTGCCCTTGCAGAGGGCAACTGCACAGTCTATTTGCCTTTAGTAAATTAACCCCCTAGTGCGTTGTTCAGCCCCATCCCCCCGCCCTCGCCTCGTTGGGTGTGATTGACCGGAGCGGGAGCCATTGGCTCCTGCTGCTGCATCTCAGCCAAACAGGAGGGATAGAGCCGGGAGAGCCTTGGTTCTTGTGCACGTTCCTGGATCAGGATCAGGCTTAGGAATGTATTGGATCGGGCTTAGGAATGTATTGGAGGGGGGAGGGGGCTGAGAGAGGAGTTGCACACTGAAGGCTTGAAAAACCTTCAGCCTTTACAATTACTTTAAAGAGTACATACAGCCAACATTTTTAATAGGCTGGTGAATGGTTAGAACCCTTGTTGAGTTTTTGTTGATGTTTGTGACCCCCGCTGGGGGGATACACCCTCTTCTTTTGCCTTGGTCACCACTATAATCAGAACTGAAAGTGAGATAAAATCTAAAATTATGAATTGTCACTAATACAAGAATAGAGATGAAATCTTCCATAGGGGAAATTTCTTCCAGTAACAACTGTCTAAGTAAGGATTTCATTCACTTTAAATAGATTTTTTTTTGCCAGTTACTGCTATTTCTACTGGACAGAAGTGAAAAGACAATCTACCTAATAAGATGCAGAGGAAAAAATGAAAACTGTTAGATTCCTGAACCCCACGACCGTGATGTAAGCGCTGAATGTCCACAGCTGAAACTGACATTCAGGGCCAGAGCCCAGTGATCACAGTTGATCATTCTACAGCTCCTCCATTCAGAAAGTGTCTGGTATTCTTTTAAAAAGAATATAAAGCATTCTGTGATTGCACAAGGGGTTATTATGATGTTCATATGCCCTTGTTCAATCACAGAAGGCCTTATATTCTTTACAAACAAGACACTTTGTGAATGTCTCTTCTGCAAAAACAACACTTACCTGCCTGTTCGCAGTCCATTATTGAATGAATGCTGAGCTGCACATGCACAGCTCATCATGCATTCCTGGCATACTTGGGCTGTGCCAGAATGATTGACTCCTGTGCACATGGGCAGGATGACATCATTCTGCCACTGGTCAATCAAGAGCCCAAAAAACAGCACTTTGAAATAGCCGGCGAGAAGATGACAGCAGCTGGTAATGGATTTAACTGCTAATTGACTAAAATGAGGAAGTATTCCTTTCAGTTTAGTTTTGCTTTATGAACTACCTCAATTTGTCGCACTTGCTGGCAGCTACCTAAAGTGGTGCCAGGGATTTCTGAATATGGTGCAGACCATTTTAAAGGGCCACCTTATCGCCAGAAAAATGTTGTTAGGGCTTTATTGAATTCCCCCCATTATGCCGACATGGTCCACCGTGCCTTCAATCTCTGCCCTTTGGTGACCCCTGGCCACATATGTGTTCCACACTTCCCGGTGTGTTAAATATCTGCACTCCACACTAAATACTGTGGTTTCTCCCAGCAGCTCAGAGAAAGACCACACAGGGTAAAAGTGGCTGCAGGGCTAACCTGCATGAGATATACAGGTCCTCCCCACAACCAGACTAGGGGGTACCCTCAAGGGCCCCCGACAGGCTCCTCAGCACTCCATCTCCATCTTCCATCCGCCTGCCCCTGCAGGCATGATTCATGCCTATTTAAGAGATGCCTGCCCCCTGCCAGCCCATTTGCTGGGGATTGGCTGAGGCCCTCATAAATATGACAAGCAGCTCCTCCTAACCTCCACACACGACATCTGGAAGCTTCTCCAAGGTTCCAGAAAACAGGGGGAGGCACCAGAGATGCTGCTTGCTGACTCACTCAGTCCTGACCCAGATTCTACCCAGGTCTGGCTCTCAGCCAAAACAATTTACCTACAATAATAGCTAACTATACACACCTAGCACACTAGCTAGAGGGTGCTACACTGGTAAAAAAAAAATACAGCTCATTCATCACTATAGGATGTATGAACTTATGGGAGGAACCACAGCATCGAGTGGGGGAAGAGGTATTTAACACACCCGGAAGAGTTGAATATTTGCAGTGACCAGTACAAGGTAGGAGTTATTTGGTTTACAGAGTGTGGGAGAAACAACAGTATAGTTCTGGGAGAAGCAGGTATTCAATGTGCCTGCAGTGGCTGGGGATCTGCAAAGCAATGCAGTTTGATGACAAAGCCGTCAGAATCTTTAGACCAGTTTACAACATTTTCTTTTACAGCATGGGCTTTGCGTACTCTGGACCTTGTAGGGACAGGACAGATATAAATCCTAACATAAAAGACTTCTGTAGTCACAGCATATACTTTCTAATATGTTCTTTATAACATCAGCATTGTAATACTACAAATAGTTATTGTTGACAATGCATATAAACTTACTTAAATCTCCTTTCACATTGTAAGTACTGCTTGTCTGCTGGTCATTTCTTTGCATAACTTCCCTGCATGCCTTGCAGCTTCTCCTCTGCTGTTTCAATTTCTAAGGACTATACATCCCATGGTACCTTGCTGCCTGCAAGCAGTGATTTGTATACTGACTCCGCCTCCTAAAACTCCCCCTCTTAGCACCTCTGTAGATCAGAAGGCAGGCTCTGTGAAATGTGTGACACAGCAGTGCCTACTCACAGGGCATAGTGATTACTTGTCACAGAATTCAAGGAAATAAGTGAGGATCTTTACAAAGTAAATTTAGAAGATTTAAGAAGGTTCAGATTAAGAGGAAAAGGCTAGAAATATTTGAAATGTGGAAACGAATGCACAATTTTACATTTTGTTCTTAAAGCAGTTCTCCGGTCTCCTGTGTAGAAATTAAAAGTCAGTCGCTACAAAAACTATATCTGCTGACTTTTTATAAACACACACTCACCTGTCCCAGGATCTAGCGCTGTGCTCAGCCCAGCCCTTTTCACCTTTTGTCTTTTGTCCCCAGTGCCAGCACCTTAACAATGGGCACCTGGCTGTGAAAGCTTGTGGGGGACTTACACTTCCAAACACCTAGGCGCTCGTAGCGGAAGTGAGAGCAGGCAGTGGCACCTGTCGAAATCAGGTACCGCTTAATGCGGAACTTCCCTTTTTGGGTGGAGCTCTGCTTTAAATACACTTTAATGAGATTTAGTTTGCTAAAGCACTGTATACAAGGAACAACTGCCATTCTTATCTTTTTTAGAAAATATGGATTTTTCATCCTTTTTGCATCTCAGTGCTGGTCTCCTGCACTCTCTTTATAGCCACTTACTACATACCCTCCAGTAATAGCTGCATGCAGGTCTGGCCCAAGACATTGTGCTGCCTGGGTCAAAGAATGAAATTATGCCCACCAAAAGGCCCCCACATCTATTTTATATCATGATAATTAAAACTAAACTTACATTTATCAAGAAGTCAGATTTACATGCAACAACACCTTGTCTATATGCAAAATTATATTAGAGACCACCATGTTATTACTCCCCCATCTTGGCGCCCTAGGGCACCCATGGGTGCAGTGTGAGTCAGCACAGTGGGCCCTCCCCACCCCTCAAAGTCTGTGCGCAGTGAGAACGTTGCCCCCATGGATGATAAGTAACTGGGCTAGGGCTGAATTTAGACAGGCTAGTGTAGTAAATGGACAGGCTAGGGTAGTATATAAACAGGATAAGGCAGTATGGAGGCAGGCTAGGGTAGTATATGGACAGGCTAGCTTAGTATAGGGGTAGGCTAGGGTAGTATAGGGGCAGGCTTGAGTAGTATATAGACAGGCTAGGGTAGTATATAGGCAAACTAGGGAAGTATAGGGACAGGCTAGGGTAGTATGTAGAAAGGATAGGGTATTATATAGACAGGCTAGAGTAGTATATAGACAAGCTAGGATAGTATAGGGGTAGGCTAGGGTAGTATATAGACAGACTAGAGTAGTATATAGACAGGCTAGGGTAGTATATAAAGAGGCTAGGGTAGCATATAAACAGGCTAGGGCAGTAAAGAAGCAGTCTAGGATAGTATAGGGGTGGGCTAGGATAGTATAGGGGCAGGCTAGGGTAGTATATGGCCAGGCTAGGGTAATGTATAGACAGGCTAGGGTAGTATAGAGAGAGGCTTGGGCAGTATATACACAGACTAGGTTAGTATATAGACAGGCTAGGGTAGTATAGGGGTGGGCTCGGATAGTATAGGGGCAGGCTAGGGTAGTATATGGCCAGGCTACGGTAATATATAGAGACAGGCTAGGGTAGTATAGAGAGAGGCTAGGGCAGTATATACACCGGCTAGGGTAGTATATAGACAGGCAAGGGTAGTATAGGGGTGGGCCAGTGAGGATCTCTGAATAATCCAATGTTGACCTAAATGACTAATGATGATACATAGAATCCACCTGTGTGTAATCAAGTCTCCGTATAAATGCACCTGCACTGTGATAGCCTCAGAGGTCCGTTGAGAGCATCATGAAGAACAAGGAACACACCAGGCAGGTCCGAGATACTGTTGTGGAGAAGTTTAAAGCCTGATTTGGATACAAAAAGATTTCCCAAGCTTTAAACATCCCAAGGAGCACTGTGCAAGCGATAATATTGAAATGGAAGGAGTATCAGACCACTGCAAATCTACGAAGACCTGACCGTCCCTCTAAACTTTCAGCTCATACAAGAAGAAGACTGATCAGAGATGCAGCCAAGAGGCCCATGATCACTCTGGATGAACTGCAGAGATCTACAGCTGAGGTGAGAAACTCTGTCCATAGGACAACAATCAGTCGTATACTGCACAAATCTGACCTTTATGGAAGAGTGGCAAGAAGAAAGCCATTTCTTAAAGATATCCATAAAAAGTGTCGTTTAAAGTTTGCCACAAGCCACCTGGGAGACACACCAAACATGTGGAAGAAGGTGCTCTGGTCAGATGAAACCAAAATCGAACTTTTTGGCAACAATGCAAAACGTTGTTTGGCGTAAAAGCAACACAGCTCATCACCCTGAACACACCATCCCCACTGTCAAACATGGTGGTGGCAGCATCATGGTTTGGGCTTGCTTTTCTTCAGCAGGGACAGGGAAGATGGTTAAAATTGATGGGAAGATGGATGGAGCCAAATACAGGACCATTCTGGAAGAAAACCTGATGGAGTCTGCAAAAGACCTGAGACTGGGACGGAGATTTGTCTTCCAACAAAAACATAAAGCAAAATCTACAATGGAATGGTTCACAAATAAACATATCCAGGTGTTAGAATGGCCAGGTCAAAGTCCAGACCTGAATCCAATCGAGAATCTGTGGAAAGAAAAAGAAAATTGGAGGTGGGTACATTTGGCTAGAAACAACAAAAAAATGAGTAATTGGAAAAAATAATCTTTATTACAAAAAATAGCAGAAAAAGTCATTAACATTGTGCGCCTAAAGCGAGAAGAGAATCTGTGGAAAGAACTGAAAACTGCTGTTCACAAACGCTCTCCATCCAACCTCGATGTGCAAAACTGATAGAGACATACCCCAAGTGACTTACAGCTGTAATCGCAGCAAAAGGTGGCACTACAAAGTATCAACTTAAGGGGGCTGAATAATTTTGCACGCCCAATTTTTTCAGTTTTTTATTTGTTAAAAAAGTTTGAAACATCCAATAAATTTCGTTCCACTTCATAATTGTGTCCCACTTGTTGTTGATTATTCACAAAAAAATTACAGTTTTATATCTTTATGTTTGAAGCCTGAAATGTGGCAAAAGATTGCAAAGTTCAAGGGGGCCAAATACTTTCGCAAGGCACTGTATATAGTAAGGGTCCTTTCACACAAACGATCCGATCAGATCCCCCTGTCAGTTTTTCAGGTGGACCTGATCGGGTGCTCCATGCATCCCTATGGGGCAACGGATGTCAGCGGAGACATCTCGGCTGACACCCGCTGCTATCCGCTTCTTATCCGTGAAACCCTATTTTCCATCCATCCAGGGGATGGGATCGGATGAGAACGGACAGGTGGTCCGTTCTCATCCGATTCCCCCATAGAGGAGAGCGGGGATCTGACAGCTCCATCTCCGCACAGAGCGAGGAGACAGAGCTGCCATCCGCCTGCTCAGCGGGGATCGGCGGATCGATCCCCACTGAGCAGAATGGTGGAGCAGCATACGGCGGATGCGGACCGTATGAAAGAGCCCTAACAGTGCATATTATTTAGCACTGATCACTGTATCAATGTCACTGGTCCTCAAAAAGTGTCACTTAGTGTCAGATTTGTCTGCCGCAATGTCGCAGTCCCGATAAAAATCGCTGATAGCCGCCATTGCTAATAAAAAATAAATAAAAATAAAAATCTATCCCATAATTTGTAAATGCTATAACTTTTGCGCAAACCAATTAACCACCTCCCACCCGGACCATTGTAAATATACGGCCGGGTGGGAGTCTCCTCCTTCTGATCGGACGTTCCGGAACGTCCTTCAGAAGGAGAGAGATCGCGCCGCTGCGGGCACGTGCAGCGGCGCGATCTCGATGTGCCTGTGTCCCTAGGACACACAGCAACAAGACTCGGCAGGAGGGCCCTGTGATTGGCCCTCCTGATCACATGACGGCTGTGTCCAATCACAGCCGTCATGTAATGTCAATACAGCCGTTGTAACGGCTTCGATCTCTTCTCCTCCTGACAGATCCTGTCAGTGAGGAGAAGAGAAGAGGATTGATTCTGACACTGATCACAGGGGGGGTCTGTGCTGGTAATCAGATGATTGATTACCAGTGCAGCCCTGGGGGGAGGGGGTGCCACTAGAGCCACCAGGGATGCCCACCCATGACCACCAGGGATGCCCACCATGGCCACCAGGGATGGCAAACAGGGCTCAGAGAGCCTGCCAGTGGTGCCCCCCTAACAGTGCTGCCCACCAATGCCATCTATCAGTGCTGCCCACCAGTGCCCGTTATTGCCATCTATCAGTCCCGCTCAGTGCTGCCCATCAGTGCCGCCTATCAGTGCCCATCAATGCCCATCAGTGCCGCCGATCAGTCCCCATCAGTGCTGCCTATCAGTGCCCATCAGTGCTGCCTATCAGTGCCCACCAATGCTGCATATCAGTGCTATCTATCAGTGACACATATCAGTGCCCATCAGTGCTGCATATCAGTGCTACCGATCAGTGCCCATCAGTGCTGCATATCAGTGCCACCCCATCAGTGCCACCCCATCAGTGCCACCCCATCAGTGTCTCCTCATCAGTGCCTGTCAGTGCGGCATCATCAGTGCTCATCAGTGCAGGAAAAAACATATCTATTTACAAAATTTTATAACCTAAACAAAAAAACATTTTTTTTTTTTCAAAATTTTCGGTCTTTTTTTATTTGTGCACCAAAAAAGAAAAAACCTGGCGGTGATCAAATACCTCCAAAAGAAAGCTCTATTTGTGGGGAAAAAATGACACAAATTTGGTTTAGGTACAGTGTTGCATGACCGCGCAATTGTCATTCAAAGTGCAACAGCGCTAAAAGCTGAAAATTGGTCTGGGAAGGAAGTGGGTTTAAGTGCCCAGTATTGAGGTGGTTAATATACGCTTTTTGGGATTTTTTTCACCAAAAATATGTGTCAGAATGCAAATTGGCCTAAACTGATAAAAACATTTGATTTTGTTACATTTTTTTATTGGGAATGTTTATAGCAGAAAGTAAAAAATATTGTTTGTTTTTTTTTTTAAATTGTCACTCTTTTTTTGTTTACAGCACAAAAACTAAAAACTGCAGAGGTGATTAAATACCACCAAAAGAAAGCTCTATTTGTGAGAAAAAAAGGAAATTAATTTTATTGGGGTACAGCGTCATGCGACCGCGCAATTGTCAGTTAAAGCAATGCAGTAGCGAATTGCAAAAAAGGGCCTGGTCATTAAGGGGGTAAAACCTTCCGGAGCTGAAGTGGTTAAAATCCTTTGCCATGTAAATTGGAGTGGAGTTCCTCTTTAATACGGAATAAATGATCAGCTTGGCGTTTTTGTTTACTTTTATGTAGGTTTCACATCTGCTTGATATCTTTAGTTTGAAAGTAACCCTGTATCTGGCTTTTCATCAGGCATGATACAAATAAAACACTTGTGCACGCTCTTATCATTTCCTGTCTAGACTACTGTAACACCCTCCTTTGTGCCTTCCACTGGGCACAGTGGCGCCTATCCATTCTGTTATAGAAACCTGCAGCTCGTCTACATCTCTATTCCCACTCTTCACAAGATTTCCCTCCCTGCCAGTCTGCAAGAAGCAAACTACAATTTTAAAGCTTAGATTTAAAATGGAACTCTGGAAAAAGTTTAATTTCCACTTTAGTTGTCACCCCCGCTACCATCATGCACCCATCTCTGTTTTTTTCTATTGCTTCAAGCCCCGGGCACTTCTCTTGTGCTGCACCAGATCATTAAGACTTTCTTCTGGAGCTGAATAAATCAATGGACAAACTTAGATTTGTCCTTATTTTTTTATTTTTTTAATTTTTCTATTTTTTTTAGCTATGTGAAATTCCCAAGGGCAACGAGTCTGAGCATAGAGGCTGGAAGGTCCAAGAAGTACGGGTCACCTCCAGTCTGTAAGCCAGCGAGTATACCTGTTAGCGGTGGGTTATCTATAGTGGACCTAGCATTCGATTTTTTTTTTCAGGTGCAGTGCATTTGTGATAAGCAATGTGTCAGCGTAACATTTCCTGGTATTTAACACCTCCAGCAGAGGTCACAGCACTTCCCCTGAAAAAGCCTTCATTTGCTGTTCTTTAATAAATGACAGCACTCGTATTGTTCAGGCATCTTCCAGGTTTATCTTTGACCTCCTAGACTGAGATGCATGCTCAGAAGTGGCAGAATCCCGTAAATTCTGACAACTGTACAGTTCTTGGCTGTGTTCACAATTGTCTGACACAGATCAGCCACCTGCTGCAGCTTCTTACCCTACAAAGTTACAGTGTTGCAGTCTGATCGCTGTTGGAGAGAAGAAATGCTTCCTATTGTCTGCAGCTAGAGGATGGATTTCCAGGCTTTGGGCAAAGGAATGCTTGTGCAGGCATTTGTCCAGTCATCAAACTTTTAGCCATTTGACAGGAGCCGAATATCATATATACAGTATAGTAGTGATATTTCTACTGCTACTATATACACTATGTTGTCAAAAGTATTGGGACACCTGCCTTTACACGCACATGAACTTTAATGGCATCCCAGTCTTAGTCCATTGGGTTCAATATTAAGTTGGCCCACCCTTTGCAGCTATAACAGCTTCAACTCTTCTGGGAAGACTGTCAACAAGGTTTAGGAGTGTGTCTATGGGAATGTTTGACCATTCTTCCAGAAAGACATTTGTGAGGTCAGGCACTGATGTTGGACAAGAAGGCCTGGCTGGCAGTCTCCGCTCTAAGTCATCCCAAAGGTGTTCTATCGAGTTGAGGTCAGGAGTCTGTGCAGGACAGTCAAGTTCCTCTACCCCAAACTCGCTCATCTATGTCTTTATGGATCTTGCTTTGTGCCCTAGTCCAAATCATTTGGTGGAGGGGGGATTATGGTGTTGGTTTGCTTTTCAGGGGTTGGGCTTGGCCCCTTAATTCCAGTGAGGGGAACTCTTAAGGTGTCAGCATACCAAGACATTTTGGGACAATTTCATGCTCCCAACTTTGTGGGAACAGTTTGGGGATGGCCCCTTTCTGTTCCAACATGACTGCGCAACAGTGCACAAAGCAAGGTCCATAAAGACATGGATGAGTGAGTTTGCGGTGGAGGAATTTGACTGGCCTGGACAGACTGTTGAGCTCAACCTGATGGAACACCTCTGGGATGAATTAGAGCGGAGACTGCGAGCCAGACCTTCTTGTCCAACATCAGTGCCTGACCTCACAAATGCGCTTCTGGAAGAATGGTCAAACATTCCCATAGACACATTCCTAAACCTTGTGGACAGCCTTCCCAGAAGAGTTGAATCTGTTATAGCTGCAAACGGTGGGCCAACTCAATATTTAACCCAATGGAATGGGATGCCATTAAAGTTCATGTGCGTGTAAAGGCAGGCGTCCCAATACTTTTGACAATATCGTGTAAATGGTCAGACAGTAGTGTCCAAATGGTGGGAGGCCAATTTAAAATAAGCTGGCCTTAGCACCGCTCATGCACACCCACTAGTGCACTCAGCGGTGCGCTGTATGATTGCTATGTGCATTGGACATGGCAGATTACATAGCAGGGGACATAGTCCTTGATATTGGCCCTGTACCATGTGATCTCTGACCAATTACAGCAATCACACATTAAACAAAGGCTGCATGTTGCACCCAGCACTATGTTTCCTCTCACACTAATTGGCTGTGAGCTACAGTAAAACAGATCATATCCACAGCAATCTCAGCAGCTTTTTCTTTTTTTAACACAGTGCAGTGTCACTGGAGCAGCCAGCCAGTGTCCCTGATCACTAGCCACCCCAGTACAGTATCACCATATTGACACTGTACTAGGTTAACTAGAGATCAGGAATACTGGCTGGCTGCTCTGGTGACGCTACGCTATGTAAAAGAAATAATTGCTGCTGATCATACCAGTGCAGCCAGCCAATGTCCCTGATTGCCACCACCCCAGTACTTTCACCATAACAGTGCAGCAAGCCAGTGTCCCTGACTGCTGCCAAACCAGTAAACTGTCCCCAGACCAGTGCAGCCAGCAACAATTTCCTTGATCACCACCATGTCACTAGACCAATGCAGTCAGCAACAGTGTTCCTGATCGCCAAAACCCCAGTACAGTGTCATCAGACCGGTGTGGCCAGCAATTGTCCCTGATCATGGTCACACCAGTCACAGTTTCGCCATTGTTCCTGAATGCTATCATACCAGTTCCATTGCAGCCAGCAACAGTGTTCCTGATTGCCTTCACACCAGCTCCAGTGATGCCAAACCTGTGTAAGCCAATAACAGTGTTCTTGATCACCACTGCATGAGTTCCAGTGTCACCAGACCATTGTAAGTCAGTTACTGTGTTCTTGATCATGCCACACCAGTGCCAGTGTCACTAGACCAGTGCAGCCAGCAACAGTGTTCTTTATCACTACTACAGCAGTCCCAGTGTCACCAAACCAATATAAGAAAGTAACTGTGTTCTTGATCATGCCACACCAGTGTCAGTGTCCCCAGACCAGTGCAGCCAGCAACAGTGTTCTTGATCACCACTACAACATGTCCCTGTGTCCCTGTGTCACCAGAACAATATAAGCCAGTAACAGTGTTCTTGATTGTGCCACACCAGTGCCAGTGTCATCAGACCAATGCAGCCAGCAACAATTTCTCTGATTGCTGCTAAATGAGTCCCAGTTCCACTAGAACAGTGTAAGTTAGCAACAGTGACACCAAGATTGGGCCGCCAGGGTGCTGCGACTAAAGGCAAGTTAACAACGCAGTCATGGGGACTGGTAAGAAGAGCAGCAGTGCTGCCAACAAGGGAGCAAGCTGGCTCAGTAATTCCGGTTGATTGTTCATATGGATGTGAAAGAACCTCAGTGTGGGCAACTGATGTCTATGTGAACTTTACGTTTTGTTTATTAAAAGTGGGCTGCCATGCCCTTAGATACAGTTT
Organism: Pelophylax lessonae; assembly: GCF_965119305.1. Classification (NCBI taxonomy): domain Eukaryota; kingdom Metazoa; phylum Chordata; class Amphibia; order Anura; family Ranidae; genus Pelophylax; species Pelophylax lessonae. The sequence goes on along the minus strand of NC_138772.1, from coordinate 492,399,466 downwards.
TGACTAGCATAACTCATTGGAAAAGCATCTGCCGCATGAGAATGATCTCCCCAATACCACAGCTGCCACACCAATTCCAGTGCCATCAGACCAGTGTAAGCCAGCAACAGTATCCCTGATCATTGTCACACCAGTCCCAGTGTCACCAGACCAGTGTAAGACCAATGTAAGCAAGTCGGTACTGTGATCAGTCATCGGCTGTGTCCGGTGGACATGGCCAGTGATAGATCACGCCACTGTGCGCCACGCTATTGGCGCTTCCTGACAGGACGTCAAATGATGTCCACTTAGGAAAAGAAAGCCACCACCCAGCCATCATTTGTCTATAGGCTGGGCTGGAAGTGGTTAAAATTTGAGCTGAATTAAAAAAGTACCTTCAGACAAAAGTTTTTTTTTTTCTGGTTTGGATAAAGTGGGAAAGGAATAGAACATCTGCCAGGATTTTATTGCTTAGGAGGTGGATAGATGGCCTTAAGGTGAAAATGGATGACAACACTGAATTTATATTAATATCAATGGTATGATGATGCTACCCCTGTGGAGCATCCAGATGGTAGGCATGCAGCTTCCACACACCCAAGTTTTATCACAACCACCTTGGGTCATGAAAGAAATATTTTATATCTGGAATTGAACCTCCAAACTGAAATGTTGGAGTCTGAAATTAAGTTTAGTCCATATTTAAATTTAGTACAAAACAAACCTATTTCAGAGCTCTTCATCAGAGTTGTAAATTAGTTGGGGACTTACAAATTCACTTGTTAGGTTGTCCAATACTGTTTCTTGATTTTTAAGTAAGCTCAGTTTTTCATTTAGTGTTTGGAATGACCATTTAAACCAGCCATACAGGAATCAAAATTCAGCCGGTTCAGCAGGGACAGACCAAATTTCGATCTGTCTATGGGCAGGCTGGTTGTACTGAAGCCGACCGATACATCGATTACAGTACAACCAGCCTGTTTGGTTTTTTTTTTTGCCCAATCAATATCGGTGGCTATAGCCACCATCAATGAGCATTGTATTCTGCCAGTAGGGAAGGTTCCCCGTGAGTACTGTGAAGAGTCCAGGGAAAAGGAGAACACAAGTAAGTAGTGCAGAAGAGGGCTGTTTGTACTCATAGACAGAGGGTCACAAGCAATTGCATTCAATACTCTGTGTCACTACTGATCCCTGAACTCTGCATCACTTACTTTGACTCCTGAACTCTGTAGTAAGTGATACAGAAGTTAGTAGTAAGAGACACAGAGGTCAGTGGTAAGTGACACAGAGGTCAGGGGTCAGCAAAACGTGACACAGAGGTCAGGGGTCAGCAAAAAGTAACACAGAGGTCAGTAGAAAGTAATGCAAAGTTCAATGGTCAAGAGTAAGTGATGCAGAGTGAAGGGGTCAGTAGTAAGTGATGCAGAGTTCAGGAGTCAGCATTAGGTAACACAGGTTGGTAGTAAGTGTCACAGAGTTTAGGGGCCAGGAGTATGTGTTGCATAGTTCAGAGGTCAGCAGTAAGTGATGCAAAGTTCAGTAGTAAATAGCTCAAAGTTCAGGGGTCAGTAGTAAGTGACTCAGAGTTCAGGTGACAGTAGTAAATGACACAGAATAAAGAGGTCAGGAATAAGTCAGGGTCACTAGCAAGTGACATAGTGTACAGGGGTCAGTAGTAGGTGACCAGAGTGTGGGAATCAGTAGTAAGTGATAGGGAGTTCAGAAGTCAGTAGCAAGTGACACAAAGTTTGGAGTTCAATAATGACTCAGTAGTAAATGACAGAGTTCAGAGGTCAATAGTAAGTGATTCAGAGATCAGGGATCTGTATAATCATATTTCCTTAAGCCATGTCCAGTATTTAGCGCAGTGTGTATGTGTTTGTGTGTGCGTGTGTGTGTGTATGTTGCTACCATTTTCAATATCCGTATACATTATTTACTTACACTCCCCTCTAACACCACTAACTTTGAAAGGGAGTTCCAAACATACAGTACTTACCACACTTAGAGCCCATTCACACTGCCGCGACTTGTCAGATGAGTTGTCAGCTTGACAAGTCGCGGTATGTTGCGGTCCATTGATTAGCACAGGACCCGTTCTAATAGGAGCTACACAAGTCGCTCCGACTTAGAAAAAGGGTCCTGTACTACTTTGGGGCGACCTCAGAGCGACTTGCATAGACTTCCATTATGTGAAGTCCCTGCAGGTCGCGCCGAAGTCGCGGTGCACAGCGGCCCCCGAAGTCGTGCCGCTTCATTGTGAACCGGCACTTACCGCTCTAATAGTAAAGAACCCCTTACACAGTTTAGGATTGAACCACTTCTCATCCAACTTCATTGTGTGTCCCACTTTTCCCGTCTCCCATCCAAGTTCCACTGTTTATTTACTGACGAGCAAACGAGAATGCTGCCCTACATTATACGAAAAATCACTTTCATAAAATTTTCATACAAACAAACACTCGGCTGTGAGAGCAAACGATAGTGCCATCACATATACCTAGTGCAAACAGTTTGGACAAGAAACACATTAACCGTTCAATTTGTCGTTCGTTTGGCAGAAAATTTCCAAACACGTCCTTCATTGTTTTGGCTCAAAAACGTCACAACCGATTACCGATGTGCACATTACCTGGCCGAAAAACAAACAAACTGTCCAAATTATTGAATTTTGGCTAATTTTTCATATTGTGTATGACCAGCATTAGGAGGGATTTGTGAAAAACCCCCAGCAACTGTCTGCAGGTAATCAGAGGAAGGCGTAAGAAGTCAAAACACAGCAAGCCCTACGGGGACAGTGCTACACGAAAATTCTCTGAGACATGCAAAGCCCAAAAGGTAGGCTGTTAAACTGAAGATGTGTCTGACTGATCGCAAACCTTACATATTTTGGAAAGAAAGAAAAACCTAAAATGATAGATCATGGTGATCCAGCAATAGCATCTAGCTATCTGGCTGCACTGTTTGAATGGACTCTGACACCAGCCACCATCCTTTGTGAAACACAAACAGAGTAGAATAGAAACCTGTATATTTTTCTGTGAATGGAACCAGGGCGATGCCCTCCTGGGTCTGAAGTGTCTGTATCAGTGGTGTATTTAGGTTTTGTGCTGCCCTAGGCCTGACTAAACTTGTGCATCCCCTAATTTACATATGACCCATCCCTTCCTGTAAAGGCCACGCCCTTTACTGTTTGAGACCCGCCCTGTCTTCTGTGAACCACAGACCACAAGTCTATCAGTGCCCATCAGCGTAGCCTCATCAGTTCCCACGCGTTCAGCCTCATCAGTGCCCATCTGTGCAGCCTTATCAGTGCCGCCTCATCACTGACCGCTTTATGGGGGTGCCAGACCGATTTGCCTCCTGGACTCTGCCCTCTGGCCCAATTCACCCCATAAGACTGGCACTATATTAAAAGTCTAGCGCAAGCCGACGGAGACCCTTTTCGTGCAGGAACCGGGAGGAGGCTGGTTTTTTTTTGTGCAGCTTTTTTGCTGCCCCCCTGCAAAGTGCTGCCCTAGGCCTGGGCTTTGTTGGCCTAGGCCAAGATACAGCACTGGTCTGTATGTATTGCAGGCACCCACCTGGTTTTGTGGAAAATCTGGCAGCTTGGTGGGAGAGAACTGATCTAGAGAAGTCCAACTTGCTGCCTAGACACCTGTGAAGAGCTCCAATCTGGCTCCTACCACAAGAGTCTGAGCGTGCACTCAACAAAAAAGCTTAGTTGATGCAGCAGCATATTCACAATTTTTAACTTATGGGCCTTAAGAAAGGTTGTCTGTGTCCCCATTCATCTGCTATCTTGGACCCTGACCCGACAGCAGGCTCTAGGCTTTCTGGAAGTATTCACAGCCTTTGCTCAATACTTTGTTGAAGCACCTTTGGCACCAATTACAGCCTCAAGTCTTTCTGTGTATAATGCTACAAGCTTGCCACACCTATTTTTGGGAAGTTTTTCCCATTCTTCTTTGCAGGACCTCTCAAGCTCTATCAGGTTGGATGGGGAGCATCAGTGCACAGCCATTTTCAGATCTCTCCAGAGATGTTTAATCAGGTTCAAGTCTTGGCTCTGGCTGGGCCTCTCAAAGACATTCATAGAGTTGTCCTTTAGCTACTCCTTTGTTATCTTGTTGGAAGATGAACCTTCGCTCCAGTCTGAGGTTCAGGGAGCAGGCCAAAGAGTTCCATCTTTGTTTCATCAGACCAGAGAATTTTGTTTCTCATGGTCTGAGAGTCCTTCAGGTGCCTTTTGGCAAACTTCAGGTGAGCTGTCATGTGCCTTTTACTGAGGAGTGGCTTCTGTCGGGCCACTCTACCATACACGCCAGATTGGTGGAGTGCTGCAGAGATTGTTGTTCTTCTGGAAGATTCTCCTATCTCCACAGAGAAACACTGAAGCTCTGTCAGAGTGACCATCAGGTTCTTGATCACCTCCCTGACTAAGGCCCTTCTCCCCCGATCGCTCAGTTTGGCCGGGTGGCCCGCTCTAGGAAGAGTCCTAGTGGTTTCAAACCTTTTCCATTTACGGATGATGGAGGCCACTATGCTCATTGGGACCTTCAATGCTGCAGAAATTTTTCTGTACCCTTCCCCAAATCTGTGCCTTGATACAATCCTGTCTCAGAGGTCTACAGACAATTCTTTGGACTTCATGGCTTGGTTTGTGCTCTGACATGCACTGTTAACTGTGGGACTTTATATAGACAGGTTTGTGCCTTTCCAAATCATGTCCAATCAACTGAATTTACCACAGGTGGACTCCAATCAAGTTGTAGAAACATCTCATGGTTGATCAGTGAAAACAGGATGAACCTTAGCTCAATTTTGAGTGTCATGGAAAAGGATGTGAATACTTATGTATATGCAATTTTTTTTTTTTTTTCTTTTATAAATTTGTAAAGATGTCAAACAAACTTCTTTCACGTTGTTATTATGTGGTAATGTTTATAGAATTTTGAGTAAAATAATTAATTTAATCCATTTTGGAATAAGGCTGTAACATAAGAAAGTGTGGAAAAAGTGTAGCGCTATGAATACTTTCCGTATGCACTGTAGCATTGCCTAGGCTGAGCACCTGATTGAGTTTATTGCTGCTTCACCAATAGAGTTCGCTGACACATTCATTTCGGCTAGGGTCCGAATAATATCAGCTTCAGGGATTCCCTCTTCAACTGCTGCCTCTTTATCTTGGAACCAGAACCCTCAAGCGTTAGCTACCGAGATAAGGGCCACTGCCAGACGGCAGTCCTCCCTGGCCACCTCCTTACTAGACTACTGCCGCATCTACTGTAGGTAGGGATTCAAGTGGTGCTATATCCGATTCCTGACACAGATACTGTATAGACTTGAATAGACAACTGAAGGAGAATCGCTTTTCAGTCTATTGCCACTTCTGCTTTATTTGTAATTTTTTTTTTTTCTATAAACGGAAAAAAGATTGCCCTTTTGAAAAAAAAGAGGAAATACGACTTCTTTCTTACCCCTGTTATGGCTTGCCTGACTGCCTTGGTATTTGGTTCCCTTAAAGAAAAACTGAAACCCAGCAGCTACGGGTCTTCCTCTGATGAAGAGGAGCTACTATTGTCTGCAGGCTGCCAACATGCCAGGGTAGCAGCACTAAGTAGTTAAGCTCTACCTGCCTAGGTGCCAGGCCGCTCTTTCATTGGACTGACTGACAACTAGGTTGGTTGCCTGGCCGGGATAATTGAAGTGAGTTAAAAATAGAATTTTGTTCCACCCTCTTTAATAACAATGATGTTTGGGCATTACTTGAAACTACAAATTCTTCCTTGCATTTTTTTTACTCACCAGCCTATTGGGCATAGGGACTGTGCCACAGGCCCTGCAGGATTCAGACTCGCATTTGCATGAAAGATGCATTTGCCCACTCAGTCATGTTCCAGAGCTGCTTCTACTGGGGCTCTGGCATTGCTCCAGGGAAGAGGAGGTAAGTTGTCTTCCTTGGAATTGTTTCCTTGAGTGGGAGTGGCATCTAGGGCTACGCTCCACTGAAGAACATCTGTCCTCTCTGGCTCTTGATCTTTTCTAGCATGACCATGCGGGGTCGAATCAAATCAAAGCAATCCACATAAGGAGACCCACACGGTGGCCCCCTTCCCTTTGAATTTGAGGGTCTTTTTTCATAAGCAATGACTGACTCCTGGTTTAGGAAAAATAGGATGGCCAGCTGAAATGAAGATAGCTGAAAGGAAACAGTAAGAGAGAGTGGGTTTTAGACAAAGGAAAACATTTTTTTTAAAGACACAAAAAATCCAAAGGAGATAAAATAAAAAAGTATTCCCTCTTTTTTGTTTTTTTGGTGCTATACTTAAAAAAACATCAGAGGGCCTCAGAGGGAAGCCTGCTGATTCAAACCACGAAGTAATCACAGCCAGGAGCCAGATCAAGGAGGCTGTGCATTGCCCAACATACAAAGGCAGTCTGAGTGAGAGACCCCCCAGGACTCCCCCATCCACTGATGGCAAGAAAGCGTCTCTTGCCCCAAATCAAGATGGCGCCTGGCCTTCTCTGCCAACCAGTGCACATGCACGGCCCGGCGCTGCCAAATGACGTCATCAAGAGAATCCTCAGTAAAGAAAACCACTGGGTGTCTCTTGTCCAATAGAGATGCCCTGAATGCCCCAGGCAGTGCAGCATGGATCCCCGCCATGCAAGCAAAAACAAAAAACTATCCAAAAATGGAGACAAAGGGAGGCAAGAAAGAATAAACACAGACAAAGGGAAAGGGAAAATGCATATGGGGAGACATAAATAAAGGGAAATGCCACCCTGTGTGATACAAGGGACCAAAAGAGAGAAAGGATGAACTAGCTGCCCCTCCCCCAAACCCCCAGACAGTAGGCACTTACATAATGGCAGGTTTAGTTCCTAATGAGGAAACAATGCAGGCCCCAGGCAATTTAGGGCATTCAGCAGCCTGAGACTGGGACTGCATTCTGGGAGAGACTGAACCCAGACAGGTACTGCACTGAGACAGAGGTGGGGACATAGTACTGCTTACTCATCACTTGTGCTTTGAGATATGAAAAAAAAAAAAGAAGAATGGGGGAGAGGGCAGCTAACTACTTCTTTTATATGCTATTCACTGGTCCTGTGGGAGTGGTCAAGAGGGAGAGCTCTATCACTAGTATGCTGCCATGTTGGCATCAGGAAATACTGTTTTTAATGCATGCCAATACCCTGTTAGCCTTGCTTGCTGCAGCTTGGCATTGTATGCAATTGCTACATCTGTAATCTTTTAGGGCTCCCAGATTTTTTTTATCCTCAATTACCCCAGGGGTGCTCCCCCTGGTAAATATTTTGCATTCATATTGTTTACTCGCAAATATATTGCTCTACACTTCTCATCTACTATATAGCCCTTTATTTTTCCTAGGTCTTCTTGTAAAGTTGATATTATCCTGTTGAAGGAGGTATTGCCCTGCTTAAGCTATGTATCATCATTCAACTATTTCTTCCTACCTCTATATCATTTATGAACAAGTTAAACAGAATTGGTCCCAGGACATAGCCCTGTGGCGCCCCAGTCACAACTCTAGACCATTCAGAAGATATGCCATTTATCACCGCCCTCTGGACTCGCTCCTTCTATCCAGGCACATACAATATAATCAATCCTTAAAGACCTTAATTTGTCAATTAAATTAATTTGTTAGCAAAATCTAGATACACTAAGTCCACAGGCCTTCCTCTATCCAAATTACAGTTCATCTCCTCATAGAATGTTAAAAGGATAGTCTGGCAAGAAGGGTTTTCATAAATTTTTATTTTTTTTTTTCAAAAAAAGGGTTTTCATAAATTCATGTTGGTTACTAATAATGATACTAATTTTATCAGCAGATTCTTAGATAATGGTCCCTTATCATTTTTTTCAAATAGTTTACAAACTATTGATGTTGGGCTAACTGGTCTGTAGTTTCCAGGTCTATACAGTATCTCTGTACTTTTTTGAATGTTGGTACCACATTTGCTTTTTGACAATCAGCTGGTATCATTCCAGTCAGTAAGCTTTCCTTAAAATTTTGTAATAATGGTCCGGTTATAACATGGCTAAGTTCTTTGAGGACTCTCGAGTGTAAGCAATGTGATCTTTGTGATTTGTTCACATTGGGTTTTTCTATTCTTTTTTAAACACTGGTCTTCGCAGCCACACATGTACTGTACATTCAATATACTGTTATTAGCATTACTGCTTTTGATTATGTATATCTCCTTTTCCTTCCTATAAACTGAGGAGACAAATGTATTTAATACAGTTGCCATTCCACCCTGTCACTTGTGACCAACTTCCCCTGGTCATCCTTTATGTGGCCAATATATTCTGACCTAGCCTTTTTACTATTAATATATATGAAAATCTTTTTGGTATTTTTTCTACTGTCCTCAGCAGTGTGTCTCTCACATCCTTATTAGGTGCTCTGATTACACTCTTGCATTTCCTTTTACATATTTTGTAGTTTTGGAATGCCGATGGTGACCCTTCAGACTGGCAATTGCAATTGTTTAAAATGTACTTTAAGCACTCCCACTTCTCTTCAGTGTTCTTTGTTGTAAGAATTTGATTCTATTTAGTGTCATGTAGTATGGAGTGCAGCTTAGTAAATTTGTCTGTTTTGAAATTCAGAGTACTTATCCTTCTCCCATGTTTCCCTTTCGCATGGGTGTGCACAGCCTATTGTATTAGGGTGTGCACCCCACAGCTCAAACACACATGGGTGTGTGTGTGTGTATGTACAGTATATATATATATATATATATATTTATACATATACACACACACACACACTTTTATAAATAAATGTAAAGAAAAATTTATTAGGACATGGATGGTGTCAGTAGAGCATCGGATGTGTCAGTAGAGCAGAGATTGGTGTCAGTAAAGCAGTGGATGGTGTCAGTATTTTTTATTTTCATTATTTTATTTTTGTAATTTTTTTTTTTATAAATTGATGTTTTCATTATTATTTTATTTATTTTTTTAATTTAGGAACCCCATTGGGGGCTTTGGTGAAATATTAGCAGGGGGAATCTGCGCCAAAAATGTCCTAAACCAAATCCTATGCAGCTTATATCTTAGCATTTATACAGTACTTGTCCCCCTCTGCCCCCAGCCTCCTGACTAGACAGTGAAGGAGCAGCAATAAACTGACAAAGTCATCTGTCCACTTACTCTTTTCTCTTCTCCAGGTGTTCCATGTCAACATATTTTCTCTCAGTGCTGCCCCAACTTCTACCAGTCTAAGTGATGCTGAATAAGGATTTCTGATACCAAGTCAAATTCAGGTACTTATACTAGTTGCATTTAAAAAATGTACAAAAAAAAAATGCATTTAAAAATGTACAAAATGTACAATGTGCATTCATCATTTGTGTATTTTGTATCTGTTTGGAGTTCACCTATAAGGATTTAAATTGAATTAGATTACAGCTATTCTGGAGCTGATGACATTTATACTTCCTTACATCATTTTGCAGCTCATTGAATTTTTGCCTCTTTTTCTGGTCTAAAATGTTGTAAGTTATATTATTACTATAATATTGTGCACCAAAGTGTTGTAATTACTTTTCTGGAAAATTTAGGTGTGGCCCTCTTTAGACATACTGAAATCCTTGAAAATATATTCCACCCAATTTGGCCCACAGTTTTTATTGAGTTTGACATGCCTGCCTTAAACCCATGGCCAATATATAGTTAATGTTTCCTGTATGAGGATGTCAAATTTAATAGGAAACATTATGCTACAGGCTTTTCTTTGATCGGTGCCTTATGATTTGGTAGTCATTTACATTTTCCTTGAATATGTTTGTCAATGACCTAAATGTGATTTTTATAAAACCTAGTTTTGACAAACCTATTCTTTTCTTCCCAAGTACCTTTTATTTTAAATAATAAGGATTTGTCGACGGTATGGTGAATGAATGTTTGTCGGCAAATTAATTGTGCACTGGTAAAGCGTAGTCAATTCAATCTACAAACACAGAGCAGAATGCCAATGATAACTGATGTGATTGAAGTCTCTGGACTAAAATATTGTTTTTGCCATTGTTTTGCACAGATGGCAATTGTAATTAATATTGTGCTTTCAGCATTTGTGGAATTCCAGATGACAGAATTTGCAGATTATGTAATAAATAGCTAAGTTATGGGACATAAAAATGCTTTATGGCAAGACATCCATGCATCAAATCAAGCTTCCTGTTGGCGATGGCACTTTAAATTCTTAAATACTTTAATAAGTTCTGTTGTTGCTAAACACAAATGGGCCATCTAAAGGCACAGCAGAAGTATTTAAAACGTAATTATTGCGAAACACCTTTTAACGGCAATATACCATAGGAAGCATTTGTCTCATTTCATCACAGGAAGGACTGAACATTGCTACATAGCATGTCTTAATTAGCCAGATACTACATTGAATTTTAATGAACCTACAATAATTGCTGAAAAACAATTGTGCACATCAGGAATTTTAAATATGGCTATTTCTGGTAGCTTCACCAAACCCCAAAAAAAAAAAATTGACATCAAGTAAATGTCATTTTTTAACAGATGGTCTTGAAAGTTCATTTAACGAGTATAAAATAAAAATGTGGCCACTGGCCAGTCTAAGGGTGTGTTTGGGGAGAATATACAAGTGTAAAGTAAAATGGTGTTATGAAACAGTAATTGACATAAAATGTATGCATAGCCAATGAAATGTATACTCAGATGAGTCCACAAGGAAGATAAAGAAACTCGGGAGGTTTACTCGGCGATGTAGCATAAGAATTCTGGATCGCTGTATGTTGCATTGTTCAATCAACCTCCTGATTGATCTTACCTTCCATGTGGATTCTTTTGTGTATATGTTTCAGAGAATACAGCTTGGCAAGTCTTTAGAGTCAGAGGCGTAATAGGGAGTGGATGGAGGCTGGATCCTTGTTTGGCAGCAGAATGGGGAAGAAATAGAACTACTGTTTTTCTTTTTTTTTGCTGTCTTTATTTGACCTAATGACCACTGTGAGTTTGTTTTTCGTAAAATCTTATAAGTACAGTATCTTACAAAAGTGAATACACCCCTCACATTTTTGTAAATATTTTATTATATCTTTTCATGTGACAACACTGAAGAAATGACACTTTGCTACAATGTAAAGTAGGGAGTGTACATTTTGTATAACAGTGTAAATTTTCTCCTACCTTAAAATAACTCAACACACAGCCATTAATGTCTAAACCACTGGCAACAAAAGTGAGTACACCCCTAAGTGAAGATGTCCAAATTGGGCCCAATTAGCCATTTTCCCTTTCCGGTGTCACTTGACTTGCTAATGTTACAAGGTCTCAGGTGTGAATGGGGGCAGGTGTGTTAAATTTGGTGTTATGGCTCTCACTCTCTCATACTGGTCACTGGAAGTTCAACATGGCACCTCATGGCAATTGAGCTGCAGCACGGTGGTCAAGACCATACAGCAGTTTAACAGGACAGGTTCCACTCAGAACAGGCCTAGCCATGGTCGACCAAAGAAGTTGAGTGCACGTGCTCAGCATCATATCCAGAGGTTGTCTTTGGGAAATAAACGTATGAGTGCTGCCAGCATTGCTGCAGAGGTTGAAAGGGTGGGGGGTCAGCCTGTCAGTGCTCAGACCATACAGCGCACACTGCATCAAATTGGTCTGCATGAATGTCGTCCCAGAAGGAAGCCTCTTTTAAAGAGGATGGACAAGAAAGCTCGCAAACAATTTGCTAAAGACAAGCAGACTAAGGACATGGATTACTGGGACCATGTCCTGTGGTCTGATGAGACCAAGATAAACGTATTTGGTTCAGATGGTGTCAAGCATGTGTAGAGGCAATCAGGTGAGGAGTACAAAGACAAGTGTGTATTGCCTACAATCAACCATAGTGGTGGGAGTGTCATGGTCTGGGGCTGCATGAGTGCTGCCGACACTGGGGAGCTACAGTTCGTTGAGGGAACCCTGAATGCCAACATGTACTGTGACATACTGAAGCAGAGCATGATCCCCTCTCTTCAGAGACTGCACCGCAGGGCAGTATTCCAACATGATAACGACCCCAAACACCCCTCCAAGCCGACCACTGCCTGGCTAAAGAAGATGAGGGTAAAGGTGATGGACTGGCCAAGCATGTCTCCAGACCTAAACTCTCTTAAGCATCTGTGGGGCATCCTCAAACAGAAGGTGGAGGAGCGCAAGGTCTCTAACATCCACCAGCCCCATGTCATCATGGAGGAGTGGAAAAGGACACCAGTGGCAACCTGTGAAGCTTTGGCTTTTGGAGGGTTAAGGCAGTGCTGGAAAATAATGGTGGCCACACAAAATATAGACACTTTGGGCCCAATTTGGACATTTTCACTTAGGAGTGTAGTCACTTTTGTTGCCAATGGTTTAGACATTAATGGCTGTGTGTTGAGTTATTTTGAGGGGACAGCAGATTTACACTGTTATACAAGCTGTACACTCACTACTTTACTTGGTAGCAAAATGTAATTTCTTTAGTGTTGTCACATGAAAACATATAATAAAATATTAACAAAATTGTGAGGGGTGTACTCACTTTTGTGAGATACTGTATATATATATATATATATATACTGTATATATATATATTTATATATATATATATATATATATATATTTACACTATATTACCAAAAGTATTGGGACACCTGCCTTAACACGCACGTAAACTTTAATGGCATCCCAGTCTTAATCCATAGGGTTCAATATTGAGTTGGCCCACCCTTTGCAGCTATAATAGCTTCAACTCTTCTGAGAAGGCTGTCCACAAAGTTTAGGAGTGTGTCTATGGGAATGTTTGATGATTCTTCCAGAAGCACGTTTGTGAGGTTAGGCATTGATGTTGGAGAGAAGGCCTGGCTCACAGTCTCCGCTCCAATTCATCCCAAGGGTGTTCTCTTGGATTGTGGTCAGGACCCAGCCAAGTTCCTCCACCCAAACTCGCTCATCCTTGTCTTTATGACCTTCTTACTGAGGCAAATATATGCATCTGATCTTAGATTCCTTGACTATTCGCTCAAGGTCCATCTGTCTTTTTTTGTTCTTGATCCGGTTACACGGCATTCTGACCAATGATATTGACCAGCATGGATATGTTTGAGGATCTCTATGATTCCTGATTCAAATAAATTACCATAAAGTTTGCAGGAATCAGTATTCTACGATTCACAGTCATCTTGTGTGCCTCCCGGCTCCTTTGGCTTCACCCCCTTGTTCTTTTATCATATTTACAAGCAAAATACAGAATGATGAACTTAAGCTCCAGATGAAGCAGTATGCGAAACATATTGAGTTGTATGAGCTCACACTTCATAATCACATGTACCTGTGATGACCGCATCTACAGATACCCTTGGAGGATATTGGTATTTGCCTGTCCCCTATGACAGACCTTCCCGATGTGGACAACATCACAGATAACTATTTTCTATGTGTACATGCCGTTGTGCATTAGTTTATCAATTATTTGTGCTTTTTTTGTTTTATGTTTTTGCTGGCTTCTGCCATTTACAGCATTGCCTGCATATTGTTGCCACATAGGCTTTGTCTCTGTTTTTAACTTTACAATAATAAATGTTTATTTTTTATACATCTGTGCCGATAAAGTCCATGTTTTGGGAATAATCTTCTCAGCCTTGTCTTTATGGACTTTGCTTTGTGTACTGGTCCAAATCATTTGGTGGAGGGGGGATTATGGTGTGGGGTTGTTTTTCAGGGGATAGGCTTGGCCCCTTAGTTCCCCTTAGTTCCAGTGAAGGGAACTCTTAAGGCGTCAGCATAGCAAGACATTTTGGACATCTTTGTGGGATCAGTTTTGGGTTTGCCCTTCCTTTTCCAACATGACCAGTGCAAAAAGCAAGGTCCATAAAGGCTCATCAAGGCCCAAGCTACCCTATGGCTGGGGCACTACTTTCTGAGAAACTTGAATTTCACCTAAGATCCAGTCTGGCAAGTCCATTAAGAAACTGTCTGACTGGCTTGGACTGACTTGGAGGGAGGCATCTAACTACCCAGGGAGTACAGTCCTGACAGCAGGATCTGGGTGAACGCTGCTATTGTTTATCTCCTCTTGCACAAAGACTGAGGTTCACCCAGCCTGGTTCGTGCTACTCATTCCCAGAGCTATTGCTAAGGGACTTTTCTAAGAAGTATCTGTAGAAGAAGAAAGTGTGTCTTTCTTGCCTCTGGCTACTGTTCTAGACTCTGGAGTATCCCACATCTCTCTATGCCAGGGGTCTTTAAACTATGGCTCTCCAGTTGTTCAGGAACTACAATTCCCATCATGCCTAGTCATGTCTGTGTTTTACAATGCCTCATGGGACGTTTAGTTCTGCAACAGCTGGAGGGACGTAGTTTGAGGATCCCTGCTTTATGCTCTATCCAGGTTATACTGTAATAAACTTTAAAAAGCAACCCTTATAATACTTATTGAGCCAGAAGTGTGGATGCTTTGAAGTGCCTAACTGTCAATATACTGTTGGGAAAGATAACCTGGGACAAGACAGGGGGACCAGCCGAAGGGTCAGTGCTGCATATATATAACAACTTAATAAGTTGCTTATTTTCAGTTTTGCGTACCTTTGATTTTCACCATTTTGCAAAAAAGCACATCCTAATATTTACAAATATTTAATATTTAATACCGCAATACACTTTTAGCTTTTAGATTCAGTAGGAATTGTGTACGTTTTGCTGTGTTTGTGTCTGTTAATAATGATTTTAGTTCATTTTTTGTGAAAATATTATTTCAATAAACATTTGCATCATGGGTCCTAAAAAACCTGTAGCATCTTCTTTTTATTCTACTGGTCCGATGCTTTTAGAAAAGCAACAGGACGTATTGGATCCACTCTGTAAATTGAGTACACCTCCATCCCAATAATTTGTACAAAACAGGAAAAGAGAGCCCGGTGGGACTTTAAATGAGGAGGACCCAATGTGTCATTAAAATGCAATGCGTCTGGTTTATTAACAAAACCGTTATGTGAAGAATAGTAGCCATATAAATACATATCCAAGTAAAACATAATTACATGAGCATAATAATGCAAATTATCAGTATAACATGACATGGTAATAACAGTATGCACATAAATACATTTTGAACGTTGAACTCGACGCGTTTCATGGGCCGCCAAACAGCACTGCGATGCACACACAGGGGAGCCTTTTTCTCCCCCGCTGACTCCTCCTGGTACACCAGGGCGGGGCCACCTGTGGCATCGGCATCATGTTCCCACAGCACATGCACCACCCGTCGTGATGTGTTTTGTGATGTGATTCACTTCCGGGGGTTTGGACGCCGGCGTTGCTGTGCTGTTTGGCAGGTCACATCCACCTTTTTACACCCAGACATGACGCTAGGGGCGGGACCCACTGTGCTCCACCAGATATACAAGGACAGGATGTAGACAGGACAATTGGGCACATTTCACAACACAGGGTGGATACTGGACATGATTTCCCAGTTGCTACATGGTGGGCACACAGCCATGTCACATTTATACCTATTCACTGCTTTTATATGTGTCTTTCTTTATTTCACCTGTTTCTTCTCTCTCACACCTTGGTTCCTGGTTTATATCCACCACTGTTCCTACCCACACCCTTTTTACTGCTTCTATGGAGGTTTATGTTCACACACCAACCCCCTCAAGCACCTGTTGACTTTATTTGCATTCTTAGGGGCGGGACCCACTGTGCTCCACCAGATATAAAAGGAGAGGTATATAGACAGGATAGGTGGCCACATTTCACAACACAGGGTGGATATCAGATATGATTTTTCAGTCGCCACATGGTGGGTACACAGCTACAGTGCCTTGCGAAAGTATTCGGCCCCCTTGAACTTTGCGACCTTTTGCCACATTTCAGGCTTCAAACATAAAGATATAAAACTGTAATTTTTTGTGAAGAATCAACAACAAGTGGGACACAATCATGAAGTAGAATGAAATTTATTGGATATTTTTCAAACTGTTAACAAATAAAAAACTGAAAAATTGGGCTTGAAAAATTATTCAGCCCCTTTACTTTCAGTGCAGCAAACTCTCTCCAGAAGTTCAGTGAGGATCTCTGAATGATCCAATGTTGACCTAAATGACTAATGATGATAAATAGAATCCACCTGTGTGTAATCAAGTCTCCGTATAAATGCACCTGCACTGTGATAGTATCAGAGGTCCATTTAAAGCACAGAGAGCATCATGAAGAACAAGGAACACACCAGGCAGGTCCGAGATACTGTTGTGGAGAAGTTTAAAGCCAAATTTGGATACAAAAAGATTTCCCAAGCTTTAAACATCCCAAGGAGCACTGTGCAAGCGATAATATTGAAATGGAAGTAGTATCAGACCACTGCAAATCTATGAAGACCTGGCCGTCCCTCTAAACTTTCAGCTCATACTAGGAGAAGACTGATCAGAGATGCAGCCAAGAGGCCCATGATCACTCTGGATGAACTGCAGAGATCTACAGCTGAGGTGGGAGACTCTGTCCATAAGACAACAATCAGTCGTATACTGCACAAATCTGGCCTTTATGGAAGAGTGGCAAGAAGAAAGCCATTTCTTAAAGATATCCATAAAAAGTGTTGTTTAAAGTTTGCCACAAGCCACCTTAGAAACACACCAAACATGTGGAAGAAGGTGCTCTGGTCAGATGAAACCAAAATCAAACTTTTTGGCAACAATGCAAAACGTTATGTTTGGCATAAAAGCAACAAAGCTCATCACCCTGAACACACCATCCCCACTGTCAAACATGGTGGTGGCAGCATCATGGTTTGGGCCTGCTTTTCTTCAGCAGGGACAGGGAAGATGGTTAAAATTGATGTGAAGATGGATGGAGCCAAATACAGGACCCTTCTAGAAGAAAACCTGATGGAGTCTGCAAAAGACCTGAGACTGGGATGGATATTTGTCTTCCAACAAGACAATGATCCAAAACATAAAGCAAAATCTACAATGGAATGGTTCACAAATAAACATATCCAGGTGTTAGAATGGCCAAGTCAAAGTCCAGACCTGAATCCAATCGAGAATCTGTGGAAAGAACTGAACACTGCTGTTCACAAACGCTCTCAATCCAACCTCACTGAGCTCGAGCTGTTTTGCAAGGAGGAATGGGCAAAAATTTCAGTCTCTCGATGTGCAAAACTAATAGAGACATACCCCAAGAGACTTACAGCTGTAATCGCAGCAAAAGGTGGCGCTACAAAGTATTAACTTAAGGGGGCTGAATAATTTTGCACGCCCAATTTTTCAGTTTTTTATTTGTTAAAAAAGTTTGAAATATCCAATAAATTTCGTTCCACTTCATGATTGTGTCCCACTTGTTGTTGATTCTTCACAAAAAATTACAGTTTTATATCTTTATGTTTGAAGCCTGAAATGTGGCAAAAGGTCAAAAAGTTCAAGGGGGCAGAATACTTTCGCAAGGCACTGTATGTTGTATTGATACATATTCACTGTTTTCATTCATGTATTTCTTTATTTCACCTGTTTCTTGTCTCTCACACCTTGGTTTCTGGTTCATATCCAGCACTGTTCCTACCCACACTCTTTTCACTGCTTCCCATGAAGGTCACTTCATTTTTATTCTTCCTGCCTGTCTACACTCCTGAATATGTTTCCATCTTTTGATCCATATCCATGTCTCTACATGTGGAATATATGTTGATACTTGTTACTTGCCGGCTGTCATCTAGGAAGATAGAATTGCATACTTATTTACACATATACATATACTGTACATATATATCCAATTTTGTTTCAGAGACTGGTTAAATTGGAGATACTCAAACACTCTTCACTAGTGTTGAGCGAACACGGACTGTATTATTCGTGTTCGTACCGAATAATTGGATTTTTGTTACCCGAACACGGACCCGAAAACTTTACTGTATGTTCGGGTTTAAAATCCGTTTTCGGTCATTTTATTTCCTGTTTTGTATGTAATGGCGCGCTTTTAATGGGGGGCTTTCAACAGCCAATCAACAAGCATTTAACTGGTGTGCCTTAAGCCATCCCAGCCATGCCTACTAATGTATTAGTAGCTGTGATTGGCCATCTGAAGCATGTGACCATGTTTTTATAAGTTTGAGAGCCCCAGCGCGCTGCGTCATTCTGCTGTAGTTTAGGGACAGAGCACACATCATACGTGCTGGCCGCTGATTAGGGAAAGACAGTGATTCTGTGAAAAATTTTGTCTGAAAAGAATGCAGGGTCAGGTCGGAGTGCAGGCAGGGAGAGTTATTAGAGCATTTTAGGGCAAGGCTGGAGAATAGGCAGGGTCAGTGTTCTACATCGATTTTGCTGTGTGGGGGGTTGTGCAGTGCCAGTGAACGATCTTATCGATCATATTAGGGACAGGCTGGAGAATAGGCAGGGTCAGTGTTCTACATCAATTTTTGCTGTGTGGGGGGTGGTGCAGTGAACACAATCTTTTTGCCCTCAGTTAAGCCCGCTGAGGAGGAGGAGGAGGAGGAGGAGGGAGAAAAAAATCTATTTTTATCAGTCAGTTGTGTGCAGCATTTTTTCTACAGTGCTGACTGTGATAAGACACTGCTGTGTTCACATGTGCTATTGAGTGATTTTAAATTTTATACACTTTTTTCTATTCCACTATTCAATATACACCCTTTTGGGTTAAAAAATTAAACTGTGGCATAGTCTGTACTAATCTATTTAAAAATTACAAACTTAAAGGGGAATTTTATTTTTTTTTCCCTTCATAGCCTGCAGCAGAGCTGACTGACATAAGACACTGCTGTGTTCACATGTGCTATTGAGTGATTTTCAATTTTATACACTTTTTTCTATTCCACTATTCAATAAACACCCTTTTGGGTTAAAAAAAATTAAATTGTGGCATAGTTTGTACTAATCTATTTAAAAATTACAATACTGAAAGGGGAATTTTCTTTTTTTTCCCCTTCATAGCCTGCAGCAGAGCTGACTAACATAAGACACTGCTGTGTTCACATGTGCTATTGAGTGATTTTCAATTTTATACACTTTTTTCTATTCCACTATTCAATATACACCCTTTTGGGTTAAAAAAATTAAATTGTGGCATAGTCTGTACTAATCTATTTAAAAATTACAAACTTAAAGGGGAATTTTCTTTTTTTTTTCCCCTTCATAGCCTGCAGCAGAGCTGACTGACATAAGACACTGCTGTGTTCACATGTGCTATTGAGTGATTTTCAATTTTATACACTTTTTTCTATTCCACTATTCAATATACACCCTTTTGGGTTAAAAAAAATTGAATCATGGCATAGTCTGTACTAATCTATTTAAAAATTACAATACTTAAAGGGGAATTTTCTTTTTTTTTCCCTTCATAGCCTGCAGCAGAGCTGACTGACATAAGACACTGCTGTGTTCACATGTGCTATTGAAAAATCACCAATTTTATATCATATTTTCTATTCCGCTATTTAATCTACACCCTTGGGGTAAAAAGAATTAAATTGCGGGATAGTCTGTATCGGTACGTGTGAGATACACCTTTCCAATTTTTGGGGCGCATCTTACACCACCGAGGATTTCAGGGTGTTTCAGTTTGCCTCCTGCCTGTTCCAAACTCCTCCTACTCCTCATCCTGCCTTTGGGGTACAAAAAATAGTAATCAGGGCCTAGTCTGGGTGTGTAGGTGTGAGATAGATACACCTTTTGATATCATATTTTCTATTCCGCTATTCAATCTCCACCCTTTGGGGTAAAAAGAATTAAATTGCGGCATAGTCTGTATCGGTACGTGTGAGATACACCTTCCAATCTTTTGGGGCGCATCTTCCACCGCCAAGGATTGCAGGGCGCTTCAGTTTGCCTCCTGTTCCGAACTCCTCCTACTCCTCTTCCTCATCCTCCCTTTAGGGTACAAAAAATTGTAATCGGGGCCTAGTCTGTGTTTGTACGTGTGAGATACATCGTTTTATAAAAATTTTTCTATTCCGCTATTCAATATACACCCTTTTGGGGTGAAAAAAATTAAATTTGCGTCATACTTTGCATATTTGACTGTGAGATACACCCGTTGTATTTGTATACTGTTTTTCTATTCCGCTATTTAATAAACACCCTTTTGGGGTAAAAAAAATTAAATTGCGGCATAGTTTGCATATTTGACTGTGAGATACACCCGTGTGATACTGTTGTTGTTTTGTTCCGCTATTCAATAAACACCTTTCTAGGGCAAGATCATAAATTACAGAAATATGAGGAGACCGTCAAATAGGGGCCGTGGCCTGGGTCGTGGTGCTGCTGGTAGAGCTCCTGTTGCAAGGAGAGGACGTGGTCGATCTGTGCCAGCTACACGCACAAGTGAAACACCTTCCTCAAGTGTGAGTAGGCGACAGAACCTGCAGCAGTATTTGGTAGGGCATCATGCGCCTCTAGAAGTGATGAGGCCAGAAGAAGTACAGGCGATAATAGATTGGGTTGCTGACAGTGCCTCCAGTTCCTTCACATTGTCTCCCACCCAGTCTACTGCAGAAAGGTCAGAGTTGGCACCTGCAACCAATGTCCAACCGTCTTTCACCTCACCCCCTTGCAAATCAGGCAAGCAGTCTGAGCCCCAAGTCATGCAGCAGTCTCTTCTTCTTTTTGATGACTCTGTCAGCAGGGTTTCCCAGGGCCATCCACCTAGCCCTGCCCAGAAGTGGAAGGGATTGAGTGCAGCGATGCCCAACCACGTATTTCTCAAGATGAGTACATGGAAGGACCATCGCAGCACGTCTCCGATGATGACGAAACGCAGGTGCCAACTGCTGCGGCACTCAGAATTGTGGAGACCGACAAGGAGGGCAGGGGTGAAGACTGGGTGGAAGATGATGTGGAGGATGATGAGGTCCTCGACCCCACATGGAATGAAGGTCATGCAGGTGACCTGAGTAGTTTGGAGGAAGAGGCGGTGGTCACACAGAGCCACCAGCACAGCAGAAGAGGGAGCAGGGTGCAGAAGCGGAGCGGCCGTGCCCTAGACACTACGCCTGCTACTGCCCAACGCAGCAAGGGACCGAGCACACCAAAGCCAGCTCAAAGGAGTTCTCTAGCGTGGAAGTTCTTCAGAAAATGTGCTGATGACAGGACACGAGTGGTTTGCACCCTGTGCAATCAGAGCCTGAAGCGAGGCATAAACCTTCTCAACCTGATCACAACCTGCATGATCAGGCATCTAAGTGCAAAGCACGAGCTGCAGTGGAGTAGACACCTTCAAAACCAAGAAAGGTCTCTGGCTCCTCCTGCTTCCTCTTCTGCTGCAGTCTCGGCCTCTCCATCCACCTCTGTAGTGATACCGGCACCTGCCACCCCGCAAACAGACGATCTGTCAGCAACACCACCACCTGGGTCACCAACCATCTCCACAATGTCCCGTGGGAGCGTTCAGCTTTCCATCTCCCAAACACTTCAGAGGAAGAGGAAGTACCCCCCTACCCACCCGCGATCACTGGCCCTGAATGCCAGGATTTCAAAATTCTTGGCCTTTGAAATGCTGTCATTCCGTCTGGCGGAGACGCACAGTTTTAAAAGCCTTATGTCGGTGGCTGTCCCACAGTATGTCGTGCCCAGCCGCCACTACTTTTCCAGGCAAGCCATCCCTTCCCTGCACAACCAAATGGGGGAAAAAATCAGGTGGGCACTGCGCAACGCCATCTGTGCCAAGGTCCACCTAACTACCGATACGTGGACCAGTAAGCACGGTCAGGGGCGTTATATCTCCCTAACGGCACACTGGGTAAATACAGTGGCGGATGGGCCTGAGGCGGATAGCAATTTGGCGCATGACCTTCCACCACCGAGGATTGCAGGGCGCTTCAGTTTGCCTCCTGTTCCTAACTCCTCCTACTCCGCTTCCTCATCCTCTACCGCCTCCTCATCCGGTCAGCGTAACACCTTCAGCACAGCCAGGGGTAAACGACAGCAGGCAGTTTTAAAACTTGCCTGTTTGGGGGAAAAACCACACACCGCGCAGGAGTTGTGGAGGAGCATGGAACAGCAGACAAATGAGTGGTTGCTGCCAGCGAGCCTCAAGCCCGGCCTGGTGGTGTGCGATAACGGGCGAAATCTCATAGCAGCTCTGGGCCTAGCCGGTTTGACGCACATCCCTTGCCTGGCGCATGTGCTGAATTTGGTGGTGCAGAGGTTCCTTAAAAATTACCCCAATATGTCAGAGCTGCTGCAGAAAGTGCGGGCCGTCTGTGCGCACTTTCGGCATTCTCACCCTGCTGCTGCTTGCCTGTCAGCGCTGCAGCGTAACTTCGGCCTTCCCGCTCACCGCCTCATATGTGACGTGCCCACAAGGTGGAACTCCACCTTGCACATGCTGGAAAGAGCAGCAGCAGGCCATAGTGGAGTTTCAGCTGCAGCACGCACGTGTGAGTCGCTCTGCGGAACAGCACCACTTCACCACCAATAACTGGGCCTCCATGCGAGACCTGTGTGCCTTGTTGCGCTGTTTTGAGTACTCCACCAACATGGCCAGTGCCGATGACGCCGTTGTCAGCTTAGCTATCCCACTTCTATGCCTCCTTCAAAAAACGATTCGGGCAATGATGGGAGAGGATGTGGCACAGGATGAGGAGTAGGAGGAGGAGGAGGAGGATGAAGAGGTAACATTTCCAAGGCTTTCAGGGCAGTCATTCGCAAGTGGCTCCGAGGGTGGGTTCCTGCACCCACAAACGCCAGGGACACAATTGTCCAGCAGGGGCACAGTTCTGAAGGTTGAGTTGGAGGAGATGGAACCATGTTCACAACAGGGTGGCACCCAGTCCAGCTCATGGCCATCACTGGTACGTGGCTGGGGGGATACAGAGGACACAGACGATACACCTCCCACAGAGGACAGCCTTTCGTTGCCTCTGGGCAGCCTGGCACACATGAGCGATTACATGCTGCAGTGTCTCCACAACGACCGCTGAGTTGCCCACATTCTAACTTGTGCTGATTACTGGGTGGCCACGCTGCTGGATCCCCGTTACAAGGACAACGTACCGTCCTTAATTCACTCACTGGAGCGCGATCGCAAGATGCGCGAGTACAAGCGCACGCTGGTAGACGCGATGCTGCTGGCATTCCCACCTGACAGTGGGGCCACAGTGGAAGCACAAGGTCAAGGCAGAGGAGGAGGAGGAAGAGGTCGCCAACGCAACCAGGGCACCACCAGCACCTCAGAAGGCAGGGTTAGCATGGCCGAAATGTGGAAAAGCTTTGTCAGCACGCCACAACAAACAGCAGCACCAGCAGCTCATATGGAACGTCTTAGCAGGAGGCAGCATTTCACCAACATGGTGGAGCAGTATGTGTGCACATGCCTACATGTAGTGAATGACGGGTCTGCCCCCTTCAACTTCTGGGTCTCCAAATTGGGCACATGGCCTGAGCTTGCCCTTTTACGCCTTGGAGGTGCTGGCGTGCCCTGCAGCCAGTGTATTATCTGAACGTGTATTTAGCACGACTGGGGGCGTTATCACAGACAAGCGCAGCCGCCTGTCCAGAGACAATGTGGACAAGCTCACGTTCATTAAAATGAACCAGGCATGGATCCCACAGGACTTTTCCGTACCTTGTGCAGAATAGAGATGGATACCGACCTTACCCAGACATTGTTATATTTTTGATCTTTCTCACTCTTTTGGGGTGTACCCTCATTTAAAATGACTGAAAAAAGCAGTGTTGGCTACCTCGTCCTCCTTCACTGCCGCTTCCACCTACACCGCCACATCCACCACCACCTCAACCTCTCTCCTACTCCATATGGGCCTCATCCTTCACAGATGAAGAACATTTATTTTATTTTTCTGTTTTTTTTTGTTGTTTTAAGTTATTTCCCTATCCACATTTGTTTGCAGAGCACTTGCCATGCTCTTAACTACGTTTTGCTGCTATTTGCAGCACTCTAGCCCTTTCCATTGGTGTTTTAGAGCCATTTTAGTGCCTGAAAGTTTGGGTCCCCATTGCCTTTAATGGGGTTCGGTGTCCGGGTAAAGTTCGGAAAAAGTCTGGGACATGGACCCGGACTTTTTTTTCAAGTTCGGCCGAACACGGACATCCAGGTGTCCGCTCAACTCTACTCTTCACATATTAAGGCACATCCTCATCTCTGATCCGGTGTAGCATCCCTTTGGGCTCCTGCTCCTTCAGCTCCCTTTCGGACATATTGTCTGCCACCGTATGGCAGCGCTGTTTTTTAAGCAAGATGACATGACTTTGTATGTGAGTATGGTGTCTCCCCACTTGGGTCTTACACTTATTGAGTATCCATGCCCCATCTGTCATTCACTCTGCATGTCGACTAACAACATTTATATTTTTTCAGATATGCTTTTATACACATACTCCTGATGATTGGGCAATGCGACCCATGAAACGTTCAAAATGTATTTATGTGCATACTGTTATTACCATGTCATGTTTTACTGATAATTTGCATTATTATGCTCATATAATGATGTTTTACTTGGATATGCATTTATATTGCTACTATTCTACACATTACGGTTTTGTTAATAAACCAGACGCATCACATTTTAATGACACATCGAGTCCTCCTCATTTAAAGTCCCACCAGGCTTTCTTGTCCTGTTTTGTATGCTTTTAGAAAATGTATTATTTGTGGGGTCTTTTACAAACCCTGAAAGGTGTAAGAGAAACATAAAAAAAATAATGCAACAATTTAAAAAATGGCCTGACCACTTGAGTTTACAACGGGAGTCCAGGGCCTGGCAGAGAAAATGTTAAAGCTGCCTGGTGTATTTGATTGAAAAGGGGGCCTAGTAAAAGTGCTTAAAGTGGTTGTAAACCTGTACATATAACCAGTGAAGTGACCAGCATTAGGTGATATCAGAGATTAAACAAATCCTCCTGCATAAGTTGTAACTGTGTATCTGCAGTCATAATTTCTGCAGATCGATCTGAAGACACAAAGATGAAAGGATTTCTCCTCAGTTCTAGGAGCAGGGTCGGGGATCTGAAGTTTTCACATAGCTGACAGCTCTAAACCCCAATTGGAGGGAAGGAACACCCCCCTGTCACACAGTACAGAGAACAAGCACAGCTGTGGATATGGGTCACATGCTGGGTGCTGCAGCTAGCTTTCACTTCACCTTTTTTATGCTTGGTGTTGGGAAAAGCTGCTAGAAGTGACTTATGCTGATAACAGAAGAACAAGGCAGCAAAGAGAAATAACATTCAGAGATTTGGAGAGAGACAAGTATACAGTATAGAAGGATGTTCTTTTTTACATATTTCCTGTCAAGATTTGCAACCACTTTAAATACTGTGCACAGAGTCTGTACAATATTTCCGTTTTTTTTTTTTTTTGTTTGTTTGTTTTTGTTTTTTTGTGAAATAGTACACTTTTTTATTTATTGATTATAAGGCCTCATGCACACCGGGCATTAGAAAGAAGGTGCTGCAAAGCTAGTTCTGATGCCGGGAAAAAGCAGCTGTAAAAATGTGCTTTCAGTAGTTTTTTCCATTTGTGTTATTGGCACTTTTTGCCACGTCGCTTTTAGCAGCGTTTTTTCTGCCTCCATTCAAAATCAATGGTTCCCTATGGGAGCCTATTGATTTGAATGGAAGGCGCACCGCAAGTCGGATCAGGATGATCCGACTTGCGGCGTGACTTGCGCTGTGAGAATCTTGAGGGGGAACTCCACACCAAAATGGGAAAAAAAGGCGTGGGCATCCCCCCAGGTTCCAAACCAGGCCCTTCGGGTCTGGTATGGAATTTGAGGGTAGCCCCACGCTGAACAAACGGCGTGGGGTCCCCCCCAAAATCCATACCAGACCCTTATCCGAGCATGCAGCCCGCAGGCCAGGAAAGGGGAGGGGATGAGCGAGCGGCCCCACCACACCAGGCCACATGCCCTCAACATGGGGGGGTGTTGGTGCTTTGGGGCAGGGGGGGCTCTGCACCCCCACACCCCAAAGCACCTTGCCCCTATGTTGATGAGGACAAGGGCCTCATCCCCACAACCCTGGCCGGTGGTTGTGGGGGTCTGCGGGCAGGGGGCTTCTTGGTATCTGGAAGCCCCCTTAAACAAGGGGGCCCCCCAGATCCCGGACCCCCTCCCTATGTGAATGGGTATAGGGTACACTGTACCCCTACCCATTCACCCCATAAAAGGCAGTGTATGTAAATAACGACAGGAGGAAAGTTTATTAAAAATCTTCATCCGGTCTTCTCCACTCTGGTCTTCTCCCCCTCTGCTCTTCTGCTCTTTTGCTGTCCGCTCTTCTGCTCTTTTACCCTCGACTCTTCTTCTTCCTCTGGTCCTCCTCAGGCGATGTCTCCGGTGATTATGCCGGTCTCCGGTCTCTGCAGCTTGTTATATAGCCATTGTGGGCGTGGCCACCAGGTGACGTCATCAGGAGACCCTGTCCCCTTATGTCACAGATGACGTCGTCTGTGACATAAGGGGGCGGGGCCTCCCGATGACGTCATTGAGAGGCCATGCCCCTAATGGCTGTATAATAAGCTGCAGAGACCGGAGACCGGCATAATCACTGGAGACATCGTCTCAGGAGGACCGGAGAAAGAAGAAGAGCCAAGGGCAAAAGAGCAGAAGTGCGGACAGCAAAAGAGCCGAAGAGTGGATAGCAAAAGAGCAGAAGAGCGGAGGGGAGTAGAGCAGAGTGGAGAAGACCGGAGTGGAGAAGACCGGATGAAGATTTTTAATAAACTTTCCAAAACGTCTCCTGTCGTTATTCACATACACTGCCTTTTATGGGGTGAATGGGTAGGGGTACAATGTACCCCATACCCATTCACATAGGGAGGGGGTCTGGGATCTGGGGGGCCCCCTTGTTCAAGGGGGCTTCCAGATACCGAGAAGCCTCCTGCCCGCAGACCCCCACAACCACCGGCCAGGGTTGTGGGGATGAGGCCCTTGTCCTCATCAACATGGGGGCAAGGTGCTTTGGGGTGGGGGGGTGCAGAGCCCCCCTGCCCCAAAGCACCAACACCCCCCCCCATGTTGAGGGCATGTTGCCTGGTGTGGCCCAGGGGGGGTGGGGCCGCTCGCTCGTCCCCTTCCCTTTCCTGGCCCTAGGGCTGCATGCTCAGATAAGGGTCTGGTATGGATTTTGGAGGGGACCCCACGCCGTTTTTTCGGCGTGGGGCTACCCTCAAATTCCATACCAGACCCGAAGGGCCTGGTTTGGAACCTGGGGGGACCCCCGCGCCGTTTTTTCCAATTTTGGCATGGAGTTCCCCCTCAAGATTCTCACAGTCGCGCCGCAAGTCGGATCATCCTGATCTGACTTGCGGTGTGCCTTCCATTCAAATCAATATGCTCCCATAGGGAACCATTGATTTTGAATGGAAGAAAAACATATAACGTGGCTTAATGCACGTTAAGCAACGTTATAGCAACGTTATTCAGCCTTAAGCAGCGTCAGACGTTTTTACAGCTGTAACGCTGGTCCTCAGAACGCGCAGGCCGTGGATTTTTCTTGCAGCTTAAAAACGCCTAGGCCACTTACAGCTCAAAAACGTCTGTGTGTGCATGAGGCCATAGAATAACATGGAGGGGCGTTTTTAACCACTTGCCTTCTGTGCACTTAAACAACCTTCCCATCCAGGCCAATTTTCAGCTTTCAGCGCTCTCACACTTTGACTGACAATTGCGCGGTCATGCTACACTGTACCCATATGAAATTTTTATCATTTTTTTCACACAAATAGAGCTTTCTTTTGGTGGTATGTAATCACCTCTGCGATTTTTATTTTTTACAAAAAAAAAGAATAAAGACAGAAAATTTTGAAAAAAAAAAAAGTTTTTCTTATTTTCTGCGAGTAAATTTTGAAAATAAATGTTTCTCCTTCATTGATGTGCGCTGATGAGGCGGCACTGATGGGCACTGATAGGCTGCACTGATGGGCACTGATGAGGTGGCACTTATGGGCACTGATGAGGTGGCACTTATGGGCACTGATGAGGAGGTACTAATATGCCGCACTGATGAGCACTGATAGGCGGCACTGAGAGGCGGCACTGAGAGGCGGCACTGATGAGCACTGATAGGCGGCACTGATGAGCACTGAGAGGTGGCACTGCTGGGCACTGAGAGGTGGCACTGCTGGGCACTGAGAGGTGGCACTGCTGGGCACTGACAGGTGGCACTGCTGGGCACTGAGAGGCGGCACTGAGAGGCGGCACTGATGGGCGGCACTGATGGGCACTGATAGGCGGCACTCATGGGCACTGGTGGATGGCACTGGACACTGACGGGTGGCACTGATGAGCGGCACTGATGGGCAGCACCATCAGTGCCCACACTCAGTGCCCATAGTGCTGCCAGTCAGTGCTCATCAGTGCCTAGATGAGCAGGCACTGATGGGCACTGACTAGCAGCACTATGGGCACTGATTGTGGGCATTGATGGGGGGCACTGATGGCGGGCACTGTGGGCACTGATGGGGGGGCACTGTGTGTGTATTTTTACCTTTAGTAATCAGGGCACTGGTGATCGGTGCCCTGATTACATTCTCCTGTGTCCCCGGCGCTGTGAGGCTCCCCCTCCTTCCTCACACTGCAGGCTCCGTGTGAGGAAGGAGCGCCGGCGATGAGAGATGATCTCATATGTTTACATATGAGATCATCGCTCATTGGACGGCCCGATCACGTGGTGAATGGCCGCTGTGATTGGCCATTCACCACGATCTGTGATCGGCCGTGTCCAAGGGACACGGCCGACACAAATTTTCCCCGCAGCGCGCTCGCGGGAGCGCGCTGGGGGCGTGTCACTGGGAGGCCGTTTAAAAACGGCCTCCCGAAAATTCAAGTCCGCGCTGCAGCCGTATATAGGCTGTAGCGCGGATGGGGGGTGGTTAAGCTGCAAAATAATAACGCCTGACGCTGCTTACAGCGGCTGTAAAAATGCCCCCTGTGCATGGGGCCTAAACCGGTCTGATGTGTCTGTCTGTGAAACTTTGGCCTAAAAAAAATGCTAATAAATATTATACATGGAGTCAGTACAATATTTCTGGCATTTTTCTGTGAAATAAAATACTCTAAGGTTTCTTGATTATCAAACCTGTTTGGTCTCTCACTGTGAAAATGCAGCCTAGTAAAAAAATTTTAATACTGTGCATCAAGTTAGTACAATATTTTTTTTTTCTGTTAAGCAGTAGAGATGTCCCGAACTATTCGCTGGTGAACAGTTCCCGGCGAACATTGCTTGTTTGCGTTCGCCGCGGCGGGCGAACATATGTGATGTTCGGTTCGCCCCCTATACGTCATCATTGAGCAAACTTTGACCCTGTACCTCACAGTCAGCAGACACATTCCAGCCAATCACCTCCTATAAAAAAGCAAGGACAGCATCCATCTTAGATTCATTCTGAAGCTGCAGTGTTAGTTAGAGCAGGGAGAGTGCTGCTGCTGAATTAATAGCTAGGCCAGTTTTCTGTGTCCACTCCAGTCCTCAAAGACCCAACTGCTGTAAGGACAGCATCCTGACAGCACCCCAAAAAGACCTTTTTAGGGCTGGTACATCAGCCTGCTTTATATATATATATATATATATATATATATATATATATATATATATATATATATAAATATCTATTGTAGTTGCCTGCCTGTGTGTGAGAGGCCACAGGCCCACAGACTGTACTGTGTGTACACCACTCATATAGGGTGGCACCGTACCTTGCAAGCATAGTATTACTAATATTCTGAAGCTGAGCAGGGAGAGTGCTGCTGCTGCTGAATTAATAGCTAGGCCAGTGTTCTGTGTCCACTCCAGTCCTCAAAGACTCATCTGCTGTATGAACAGCCTCCTGACAGCACCCCAAAAAGCTCTTTTTAGGGCTGGTACATCAGTCTGCTTTTTTTTATATATATACTGTATATATATATATTGCAGTTGCCTGCCCATGTGTGAGAGGCCACAGGCCCACAGACTGTACTGTGTGAACACCACTCATATAGGGTGGCTCAGTACATTGCACGGTGCATGCGCAGTGCCCCAAATTGAAAGTAAGAGGACCGACCAACCATCTTTTTCCATCTCCCAGTTCCTAAAATCTATTCCATACACCGGCCCCTGATAGGGGACGTAACAGGGATTAAACTGATAAGAATAGTACTACTTAACACACCACTCATATAGGGTGGCACAGTACATTGCACGGCGCACGTGCCGTGCCCCAAATTGGAAGTAAGAGAACCAACCAACTTTTTCCATCTCCCGGTTTCTAAAATCTATTCCATACACCGGCCCCTGATAGGGGGCGTAACAGGGATTAAACTGATAAGAATAGTACTACTTAACACACCACTCATATAGGGTGGCACAGTACATTGCACGGCGCACGCGCAGTACCCCAAATTGGAAGTAAGAGGACCGACCAACCATCTTTTTCCATCTACCGGTTCCTAAAATCTATTACATACACCGGCCCCTGATAGAGGAAAAAACAGAGATTAAACTGGTAAGAACAGATTTTTTTAATTAAAAAAAAAAAAAGAGGAAGGCCTCTGCAGAGCTGGGTATTTTTGGCCGCGTTACTGAACGCTCATGCACAATGGCTGTAGGCTCATGCGTCCTTTTGCGGAGGTGACAAACCTGGTCAGTCAAACCCAAGGCAACATCATCGACCTCATCCCATATGCGTTTTTTCTGGAGCGTGCCCTGCGAAGAGTGCTGGATCAGGCCGTAGATGAGCATGAAGAGGAAGAGTTGTGGTCACCATCACCACCAGAAGCAGCCTTGTCGTTGTCGATTGCTGGACCTGCGACAATGGGGAGTTTGCGGTTTGTACAATATTTGAGGCTGTTACCTCTTAAATATTTTATTTATATTATTTCATTATGTTTCAAATTATAACTTTTAGCTTGGCTGACAGTCTGTTCAAGAAATGTTTTTTTTTTTCAGCACCTCACTGCACCCAAACGCCCCTTCTGTGATCAAAAATAAGAGTGCAAAAACTCCTAAATCTCATGTGCACACACTTAAAAGTGTAAAATCATCTTATATATCAAAATTTATATAAATACACATAGTGCAAAGAAAGTCCAAATTGCTATTAAAAAAAAAAATTGCAATTTGGACTTTCTTTGCACTATATGTATTTATATGAACTTGGATAACCAGGATGATTTCATACTTTTATATGTGTTCACATGAGATTTTGTGCACTCTTATTTTTGATCACATAAGTATTGATTCACATTTGTTATTTGTGTTTATCAGATTCACCCAGAGGATTTGCTATGAACATATATTTTTGAGTGGCACTAGCGCTGTTTTTAAGCACAATATACTGTATGCTACAGTTGATTTTATATCAATCAAACAGCAGCTGTGCGTTTAGAGTTAATATTTTTAAATTTGAAATAGTTCTGCAAACATCTTTACTATAAAAAAAAAAACTGTTGCCTGGTAGGAAAACGTGTGGGTCTGTACCAGTGATTGGTTCTAAACACCATCGTATGTAATGCTTCTGCCCTTTCTATATTTTTTTTTTTTTTTTAGCGACTGTTGGCCACTGTGTGCTTGAGTAAGAACTTGAAGCCCTAATCTGGTTCTCTCTGTACTTTATAATCAGGTTTTGTAGAACATTAGAGACATTGGATTGGACTTCTCATAGTCATCACTTGTCAATGTCCGAGATACAGCCATTTTCCCTCCCCGGTGTCATGTGACTCGTTAGTGTAACACGGTCTCAGGTGTGAATGGGGAGCAGGTGTGTTAAATTTGGTGTTATCACTCTAAGGCCCCTTTCACACAGGCGGACCGTTCAGATCCGCCTGTCCGTTTTTTTGGTGGATCTGAACGGTCCCCCCATGCATTCCTATGGGGCATCGGATGTCAGCGGAGACATGTCCGCTGACATCCGACCCGATCCGATCCGTCAAATCTGGACAGATGGAAACCCTATTTTCCATCCGTCCAGCGGATCGGATCGGATGGGATCGGGTGAGAACGGACTGACGGTCCGTTGACATCCGATTTCCCCCATAGAGATGCATGGGAAACTGTCAGCTGTGTCTCCGCACACAGCGCGGAGACACAGCTGTCCTCCTGCTGCTCAGCGGGGGATCGGCGGCTCAATCCCCCGCTGAGAAAAACGGACTCTGTCCAAAGGACGGAGTGTGTGAAAGAGCCCTAACTCTCTCATACTGGTCACTGGAAGGAAGTTCAACATGGCAAAGAACTCTCTGAGGATCTGAAAAAAGGAATTGTTGCTCTACATAAAGATGGCCTAGGCTATCAGAAGGTTGCCAAGACCCTGAAACTGAGCTGCAGCATGGTGGCCAAGACCATACAGCGGTTTAACAGGCCAGGTTCCCTTTTAGAACAGGCCTCGCCATTGTTGATCAAAGAAGTTGAGTGCACATGCTCAGCATCATATCCAGAGGTTGACTTTGGGAAATAGACGTATAAGTGCTGCCAGCATTGCTGCAGAGGTTGAAAGGGTGGTGGGTCAGCCTGTCAGTGCTCAGACCCTGTGCCACACACTGCATCAAATTGGTGTGCATGGCTGTCATCCCAGAAGGAAACCTCTTCTAAAGATGATGCACATGTCCTGTGGTCTGATGAGACCAAGATAAACGTATTTGGTTCAGATGGTGTCAAGTGTGTGTGGCGGCAACCAGGTGAGGAGTACAAAGACAAGTGTGTCTTGCCTACAGTCAAGCATGGTGGTGGGAGTGTCATGATCTGGGCTGCATGAGTACTGCCAGCACTGGGAAGCTACAGTTAATTGAGGGAACCATGAATGCCAACATGTACTGTCACATACTGAAGCAGAGCATGATCCCCTCCCTTCAGAGACTGGGCCGCAGGGCAGTATTCCAACATGATACCGACCCCAAACACATGTCTAAGATGACCACTGCCTTATTAAAAAAGCTGAGGGTAAAGGTGATGGACTAGCCAAGCATGTCTCCAGACCTAAACCCAATTGAGCATCTGTGGGGCATCCTCAAACAGAAAGTGGGGAAGGACAAGGTCTCTAACATCCACCAGCTCCGTGATGTCGTCGTGGAGGAGAGGAAGAGGACTCCAGTGGCAACCTGTGAAGCTCTGATGAACTCCATGCCCAAGAGGGTTAAGGCAGTACTGGAAAATAATGGTGGCCACACAAAATATTGACACTTTGGGCCCAATCTGGACATTTTTACTTAGGGGTATACTCACTTTTGTTGCCAGCGGTTTAGACATTAATGTCTGTGTGTTGAGTTATTTTGAGGGGACAGCACATTTACACTGTTATACAAGCTGTACACTCACTACTTTACATTGTAGCAAAGTGTCATTTCTTCAGTGTTGTTACATGAAAAGATAAAATAAAATATTTACAAAAATGTGAGGGGTGTACTAATTTCTGTGAGATACTGTGTGTGTGTATATATATATATATATATATATATATATATATATATATATATATTAGGGATCGACCGATTATCGGCAAGGCCGATATATCGAGGGCCGATATGCACTTTCCCCGATATATTGGATTCGGCCCCGGTGGTTACTGATATTGCCGATATTGTCGTGGCCTCATTGCGTATGTTGCGCCACACGCCACCGCGCACTGGGACAGCTTCTGCCTTCTTAGGTCACCTCCCTCAGCCTCGTCTGGAGTTGGGACAGTGAGTATACAATACAGTCACAGTGCATAGTGTGTTTAACACAGCCGCCGTGGCCACATACTGGAGTCTGGACTCGAGTCGGGAGCGGGACAGTGAGTGATTCTCATACAGTACGGTCACAGTGCAGCACAGTGTGTTTAACACAGCCACCACGGCCACATACACCTACCCACAACTAGGGATGATCGAATGGTTCGGGTCGACCATCGGTTCGACCCAAACATTGACTGTTGAAGGTTTCGGCCGAATTCCGAACTTTTTGCTGAAAAAGTTCGGAATTCGGCAACCAGAACCGACCAAAATGCAATGGGACAGGAAATGGGCTTTAAAAGCCCGTGATTGGACCAGAACCATCAGTAAAAGCCAATTGAGGGGGCAGGAGAATGCTAGGAATGTGATTGGAGTGACTAGGGGGTCCAGAGGCCAATTATTAGTGAATACGCCCCCCAGTATATAAGATAGCCCCGCCAAATTCCTAGCATTGTAATACAGGGACGTGGAAGAGAATGGAAGCAGTTCTGTTACTTCTGCTTCAAAGTGTCATTTAGCAATTATAAGTGTGAGGAAAGGGATATCTAGTGTAGTTAGGGTTCTATTTTCCACTATAGTTAGATTTAATAATCTAGTTTCTGTAGGGAAAGTGTTAAGTGTTAGGGGACCATAGTTTAGTGTGGAGTTAACTGAATCTGACTGCTATGGCAGGGTGACAAAACCCTTCCATGTCAGGGTGACCGCTATAGAGAAAAGATTGTTTCTCTTAGAACACTTATAGAACAGGGATATGGCTTCGCCCCTGTCACCCTGCTTTTTGCTGCAGGCATTTATAGGGCTTTTTTGAGGACATGTTTGGAGTCAGGCATGACATCTGAACTTCTATGTAGGGGTATATATACACACACACATGTATGTATATATACACATACACATATATAGGTGTGAAAGTAGCAGAAACCTATGCTTGCGCTAATGAAATAATTAACACCCATATGGCTTCTCTGCTATAACATCTATATGTGTGTATGTGTATAAATACATATAAGTGTGTGTATATATATACCCCTATACAGAAGTTCAGATGTTTTGCCTGCATCCAAAGACCCCAAAAAAATGCCTGCTGCAAAAACACACCTGGGCGTTTTTGTAGCTGGCGTTTTTTTGGGCATTTTTTGGGCATCTTTGGAGGCAGGCATAACATCAGAACTTCTGTGTAGGGGTATATATACACACACACACACATGTATGTATATATACACATACACATATATAAGTATGAAAGTAGCAGAAACTTTTGATTACGCTAATGAAATAATTAACACCCATATGGCTTCTCTGCTATAACACCTATATGTGTGTATGTGTATAAATACATATAAGTGTGTGTGTGTGTATATACCCCTATACAGAAGTTCAGATGTTTTGCCTGCCTCCAAAGACCCCAAAAAAATGCCCCAAAAAAAACGCCTGCTGCAAAAACACACCTGGGCGTTTTTGTAGCTGGCGTTTTTTTGGGCATTTTTTGGGCGTCTTTGGAGGCAGGCATAACATCAGAACTTCTGTGTAGGGGTACATATATACACACACACATGTATGTATATATACACATACACACATATAGGTGGGAAAATAGCAGAAACCTATGCTTGCGCTAATGAAATAATTAACACCCATATGGCTTCTCTGCTATAACACCTATATGTGTGTATGTGTATAAATACATAGAAGTGTGTGTGTATATATACCCCTATACAGAAGTTCAGATGTTTTGCCTGCCTCCAAAGACCCCAAAAAAATGCCCAAAAAAATGCCTGCTGCAAAAACACACCTGGGCGTTTTTGTAGCTGGCGTTTTTTTGGGCATTTTTTTGGCGTCTTTGGAGGCAGGCATAACATCAGAACTTCTGTGTAGGGGTATATATACACACACACATGTATGTATATATACACATACACACATATAGGTGTGAAAATAGCAGAAACCTATGATTGCGCTAATTAAATCATTAACACCCATATGGCTTCTCTGCTATAACACCTATATATGTGTATGTGTATAAATACATATAAGTGTGTTTGTATATATACCCCTACACAGAAGTTCTGATGTTATGCCTGCCTCCAAAGACACCCAAAAAATGCCCAAAAAAACGCCAGCTACAAAAACGTCCAGGTGTGTTTTTGCAGCAGGCGTTGTTTTTGGGCATTTTTTTGGGGGTCTTTGGAGGCAGGCAAAACATCTGAACTTCTGTATAGGGGTATATATACACACACACTTATATGTATTTATACACATACACAAATATAGGTGTTATAGCAGAGAAGCCATATGGGTGTTAATTATTTCATTAGCGCAAGCATAGGTTTCTGCTATTTTCACACCTATATGTGTGTATGTGTATATATACATACATGTGTGTGTGTATATATACCCCTACACAGAAGTTCTGATGTTATGCCTGCCTCCAAAGACACCCAAAATATGCCCAAAAAAACGCCAGCTACAAAAACGTCCAGGTGTGTTTTTGCAGCAGGCGTTGTTTTTGGGCATTTTTTTGGGGGTCTTTGGAGGCAGGCAAAACATCTGAACTTCTGTATAGGGGTATATATACACACACACTTATATGTATTTATACACATACACAAATATAGGTGTTATAGCAGAGAAGCCATATGGGTGTTAATTATTTCATTAGCGCAAGCATAGGTTTCTGCTATTTTCACACCTATATGTGTGTATGTGTATATATACATACATGTGTGTGTGTATATATACCCCTACACAGAAGTTCTGATGTTATGCCTGCCTCCAAAGACGCCAAAAAAATGCCCAAAAAAACGCCAGCTACAAAAACGCCCAGGTGTGTTTTTGCAGCAGGCATTTTTTTGGGCATTTTTTTGGGGTCTTTGGAGGCAGGCAAAACATCTGAACTTCTGTATAGAGGTATATATACACACACACTTCTATGTATTTATACACATACACACATATAGGTGTTATAGCAGAGAAGCCATATGGGTGTTAATTATTTCATTAGCGCAAGCATAGGTTTCTGCTACTTTCACACCTATATATGTGCATGTGTATATATACATACATGTGTGTGTGTATATATACCCCTACACAGAAGTTCTGATGTTATGCCTGCCTCCAAAGACCCCCAAAAAATGCCCAAAAAAACGCTTGCTACAAAACCGGAAAGGTGTGAAAATAGCGGAGCCATATCCCTGTTCTATATTAATTCTAATACAAACAAACTTTTTTTTCTGGTTCTGGACATGCTACAGAGCTGAAACTTTACAGGTACACTTTTTAGACCCCCCAGACACTAAATCCAAAGAAATCTCATATTTATTATTTTTCAATAATTTTTTCAATAATTGGCTATCAAAAATGACAATTTTTAAGAACTTTTTTTTGTGTGATTAATAGTCCCTGGGGGGGCGTGGTCGGAAGCGGACCGGGACGGACGTCTGGTGGAGAGGCTCCTATCTGGCAGAAGTAATCCGGCCTAATCCTCCTCTCTGATCACCCTGACAGCGACATCAACACCACAATCCTCCACACCGGAGCCTAAGGAACCCATCTGTTTGACCATTTTGACTCCGGGAGCGACTTTTGAGGTTGCGGCCTAGTCGGGCTCTGAAGCCGCGGACTCGCCTAATTGCGGCGCCCGCGGCCGCGATACGGGATCCGAGTGAGGCTGCATCCGGGGAGGGCCGCAAACGCCTACAATCGCCTCGGGGGGACCCACAGGCACTCCAGGTACTGTCACTGGACATTTTTGTGCAGTAATACACCGGATTGAAGGTCCGGTATTTCGGCGGCCTAATTGGGCTCCGGAGCCGGGGCCTTTCCTGGAGTAGGCCACGGCTTCCGGGTTTTGGTGGAGCCGAAGCGCACAGAGACCATCCTTCCCCCTAGGGGCGCCCCAATTGCCCACCCATCCCCACCAGCTTCTCAAAGTAAGGCCCCAACAAATATTACAGCCCCCACAGCATAGCAGTCCACCATCTTGGCTGCAGAAGGGGACAGAGACACTCAGCAAGTAGCACACCACTAAACAATTCCAGTAATTGCCCCTGGAGACATACTGGTGTAGCTGGCTGTAGTTCCACACACCCGCTATCCCCTCCTTGGAAACCAGAGAAACTTGGCATTATTTGCGTGCAGCGGACATTGTGTAAAACCGGGGCTCACCCACCCGCCCATTTGACACAATAGCACTCAAAAGTCTGTGCACAGCGGAGATGGCCGACTAAAAAGAGAGAGCCGGTCACAGGACAGCTCCCCATCCTCCATGCAGCCACATTTTTAATGTAAGACAACATACAATGGGCAGGATACTTAAGACAGGATCCCAGGGGAAATTACAACGCTCTGGAAAAGTTGTTAGCAGCAAGGGGATCGCCGATATTTTCAAAACCCAGGCTCCCGTGAGGAGGAACAAAGCAGGTTCCAACATGGCGAGGAGACCAACACAGGAGGAAGAAGAAGAATATGATGCAGACTCAATCACCGCATCGGAGGATACGGTGGGAGATTCTCCACACTCTGACAGACAACTCACATTTAAAGACATGACTGTGTTTGCTGCAGACATAACTGCAGACATAAAAAATTCATTTGCCACAGCTATAACTGACCTGAAGGCAGACATACTGAGGATCACTGAACAAATTGCGGTGGGGGAGAGAGCAGGAAAAGGCAGAGATAAGGCTATTAAACGACTTGAGACTGTAGCCACCTCACACTCTGAACATCTTATTGCCATGAATCGTCAACTAGAGGATTTGGACAATCGGGGACGACGTAATAACATCAGGATTAGGGGGATACCTGAATCGGTCAGCGGTGAAAATATCAGACCAGTGTTGACCTCCATTTTTAATAATCTTCTGGAGAGACCCCCAGAGTCCCCGATTGAGTTTGACAGAGCCCACCGTGCGCTCAGACTCAAAGCTCCAGATCCCAACCCTCCGAGAGACATTATATGCTGCCTCTCAAACCACCCAGTTAAAGAAGAAATCCTCTATAAGGCGAGGCAAAATGAAGAGATCTTGTTCAATGAAACGCCTATTCAATTATACCAAGATCTCTCCCCCATCACCCTGAAAAATAGAAGGGCTGTCAGACCTGTGTTGGAAGCATTAAAGGAGAGAAATATCACCTACAGGTGGAAATTCCCCTTTGCGGTCCAGGCGTCATATCAAGGGAAACAATTTTTTCTTCGCACACCAGACGATCTTCCCACATTCTGCGCTAACCTAAATTTGGAGCCAATCTCATTGCCAGACTGGTATGCAGAATTTATGTTGCCCACATCCATGAGCGACACACACGAAGCCTCATGTTCAACATCAATGAGGTCACCTGCAACTAAAATTGGAGGAAAGAAATCTAAAGGCAGAGATCCTCACAACGCCTTCTCCTCACCTCCTAAAACCCCCAGACCCAAAGATCACACTTGATCCTGCTCACTCAAGTTGAAAAAGACTGCAAGTCTCTTCCTTTTTTTCTTTTTGTTTTGTTTTTTGGTTCTGCTCAATTGCTTTCAAGTTTTTTTTTTTTTTTTTGTGTGTAGATTGATGTTTGAACATCTGTTCAGTAGATGGTGCTAGACCCACAGAAACAATGGGTAGATGTACTGTTCTCCTATGTCCACGGGTCATTGTCAACATACAGGTTACCACTTCTTGAAGGTGGAAATAAACACAGACACAAGAGACCAACCGGCTCAATGATGCTTAGTTTCCACATTATCTATGAAAATAGGATTGCTCTCATGCAAGCCCTGATTGACTGACTATTGTGAAAGGTTCCTACGCACAGGGATTTGCCTTTATGAGGAATTCACTATAATATCGTACAAGACATTACCACTTTTCATTAATGGAATTCTCTTCATGCTACGGTTCGCAATACTTTAGTTCACCACAAGTTACCGATATTGTGCAGTTGATTTCAATCTCAGGAGTCTCAGATATACTGAGTCATTAGAATGACATACCTACCCATGTTTTCTCGCAATGACATATCTCATGTTGTCAATACTTGATTTAATTAATCTCGCCCCATAACGGGTTTGTTTTCCTTTTCTTTTTTGTCCTTCTATCTCCCTACCTCCGAGATAGTTTGGGTTGCAGCAAAAAGAGACAGCTACACTGGGACTTCCACAGAGGACCGTTATTGAAACACCTACCGGGTTATATTCCTGGGTCTACTCCAAGGTACTGTAACTAACTTCTTATAGCATCCACGCGGAACTATGAAGATCAAGAAAAAGAAAAAAAGGGAAAAAATCTATCCATCCTTTCTCCCTCTTTCAAAAGGTTTGATTCATCCAATGTAGTGGTTTATGTGACTCAATAGTTAATGCTATCCTGCTATTGGGGATGTGGAGGCGGGGGTCCCCTAATTCTCGGGGTGACGTTTGCCTCCACTTTCTCCAAAAATGTTGAAAAGTTCTTAGACCCATATCACAGCAATTGTTACGTGATAAACATGCCAACAGTTCAAGGAGTCATATTCTACTTGACAGTACCTTTTTAATTTTCTTCAACCTTTGAGGGAGAATTTTTTTTTTTTTTTTTTTGTGTGTCTCTGGGCGCTACTGCCGAGCCCAGGGATACATTGGTTATTCACCAAATATATCATATCTTGCAGTCCTTTTATTCATTGCCTATTGTTATATATTGAATTTAGGCTTACGTTAAGTCTTTCTTTTTTTTTTCCTGTTTGTTTAATAATGGATGGGGAGTTGTCCGGCTTCAGACCGGCGTGATGTTCGTAATTTGTTCAATTTTTGCGTCTTCTCACCGGACAGACCGGACTGTACTCCTTCCACTCACCCCCCAGTAGGGAATATTGTTCATAATTCATTCAAAGTTAAATAATTCTTTGATTTGTACCTAATCCTGATTCTCACCTTCACGGTCTGTTGATCCTTGTGTCGGTGATACTACTTACTTGTCTATTCTTCCTTCCTCCTTCTCTTCTTTTTTCTCTCTGCCTTTTCTCTACCACCCTTTTCCCCCTCCCCTCATTGTCCGTGTCCAATACCACTTTGTGCCCTGACTAACCATGGCTTATTCACAGCTGGGAAAGAACCCCCTGATAATTTCCCATAATGTGAATGGCC
Source organism: Pelophylax lessonae (assembly GCF_965119305.1). NCBI lineage: Eukaryota > Metazoa > Chordata > Amphibia > Anura > Ranidae > Pelophylax > Pelophylax lessonae. The sequence goes on along the minus strand of NC_138772.1, from coordinate 492,358,690 downwards.
TTAATATCCCAGAAAAGCGGAGGAAATTGCTATATGAAATACAAAAATCAAAAGCTCAAATTGTGTTTTTACAAGAGACACATTTCAAGGGACCCAAGATCCCTACCCTGACTGACAAAAACTACACTAAAATATATGAGGCTTCTAGTACCATCACTAAGACTAAAGGAGTCGCTATTTTATTACACAAATCTGCACCCTTTGTAGTTGAAAATCAACACTCAGACCCAGAAGGCAGGTTTCTGTTCCTCTCTGGTACATTATTCGGACGTCCAACCACGCTAGCAAATGTATATTTCCCAAATAAGGCACATGTGTCCTTTTGCTCAAGAATTATTGATGAATTAAAAAGCTTTGCCAGGGGATGTATTATTTTAGGGGGAGACTTCAATGTCCCCCTAAATCCCCTTCAGGACACATCTTCAGGTCATTCGTGTATTAAATACCAATCACTGAAGAAAATCAAACATGCACTAAGATCACTGAACCTGGTGGATACCTGGAGATCGTTACACCCGGTCGACAGGGATTTCACTTTTTACTCGGCACCGCACAATAGATACACGAGAATAGACCATCTGTTCATTACTCAGAGGGACCTTCCCAACCTTACGGACGCTAACATCGGGATCATCTCTTCATCTGACCACGCTCCGATATCACTCTCTCTCTCCTCAACCACGCATTGCAAACCAGTATTTAATTGGAGGCTAAACCCCTCTCTCTTAATAGACGCTAAAATACAAAGTGAAATTCAAACTACAATCACAAATTATTTCAATGAAAACAAATCCTCTGATATCTCCCCCATGACCCTGTGGGAGGCTCACAAATGTGTGGTGAGAGGTGAATTCATTAAATACGGGGCCAGGAGAAAGAGAGAGAAGGAGCAACAAGTCCAAGATTTGATCACAAAAATTTCGACTCTTGAGGCTCAACATAAAATGTCATTAACCAAAGATCACCACCAAGAACTATTATCTCTTAGGAAATCCTTGTCCGAAATCCTAAACAACAAAATAAAAAGATCACTTTTTTTAAAAAAGGCTATATACTACGAATTTGGGGATAAGGGAAGTAAGTACCTAGCAAGGGCGTTAAAGGACGCGCAAGCCTCTTCACACATTATGTCATTAAAAGACAAATCTAACAAACTAACACATGACCCGAGAAAGATAGCGGAATCCTTTCGATCTTTCTATGAGAAGCTTTACAACTTGCCCCCTCAGAATAGACCCAGCGACCTCATAGGCTCCAGACATTCAATTATGAAACAATACATCATTGATAGTGGCCTTCCTCAGATTTCAGATGGAGATGTGGAGGCATTAGAAAAGGAAATTTCCCCAGAAGAAACCAAATTGGCAATTCTAGATCTTAAAAATGGGAAGAGTCCTGGTCCAGATGGACTAACGTCCCAATATTACAAGATGTTTGAAACCTCTTTAACAGACCCCCTAACAAACGCACTAAACATACTAACCAAACAGCATAAACCATCTCAAGAGTTTCTCACTGCTCACATCACAGTGATTCCGAAAGCAGATAAAGATCCGACTACCTGCGCCAGCTATAGACCGATTTCCCTACTTAATCTAGATGTGAAGCTGTTAGCAAAAATCTTAGCAAATAGGTTAAGACCGCTATTGCAACAAGTTATAGGCCCTGAACAAGTAGGCTTCATGCCAGGCCGTGAGGCTAGGGATAATACTATCAGATCCCTGAACTTAATACACGGAGCCCACAAATTAGGGATTGAAGGTCTGTTAATCTCAACCGACGCCGAAAAGGCTTTCGATAGAGTGGCCTGGGACTACATGTTGATGATTTGTGAACATATAGGACTGAAAAGTAGTATGATATCTTGGATAAGATCCCTCTACTCTAATCCCACAGCCAAAGTTAAGGTGAACAACATCCTTTCTGCCCCTATCCATCTAAAGAATGGAACTAGACAAGGCTGTCCTTTGTCACCCATCCTCTTTATATTGGCGTTGGAACCATTAATTAGACATATTAACGGGGACACAGATGTGCGTGGCTTTGGTATTAAAGAAAGAGAATTCAAAGTTTCTGCTTATGCGGACGATCTCCTCTTCTATATATCACAACCACATATCTCCATTCCAAAACTGAACTTACACTTCCGCACCTTCAGATACATATCAAACTTTAAAATCAACCATTCCA